>NW_028247265.1:0-59057 GCF_964263255.1 Lissotriton vulgaris
ATGGAGTCCATTTGGGGGCGGGGGGGGGTGGGAGGAAGGAAGTCCCCCACAGTCTTCAACTTCCTGTTCCTGTCCAGCAGGCTCCTCCCAGTGCTTTCTTCATGTGCTGGTCACTTTCATTCGGATCTTGACCTGGAAGGATTATTTTTTGTGGATGCTGCTGGGTATTTGGATTTGAGGCCTTTTTGACTTTCTTTGGATCACTTTTGGATTAGAAATTTCACAAATAAGTTTGTTTGGGGCATTACAGTTTCTGCAACTACAATTTTGGAATTTTCTATTTTTGGGCTGTTGTTGGGGCCTTTTGCCCAGGGGTAGTGAGTGGTGCATGGACTGAGTCTTTCTGTGGGGTCTCTTTAATGTAAACATCATGGAGGGCATGGATGGCATGGGATTGTGCTGATTTTTGTGTGTTTTTCGATTTTTTGGGCTGCTGTTGGGGCCTTTTGCCCAGGGCTAGTGAGTGGTGCATGGGCCTAGTCTTTCTGTTGGGTGTCTTGAATTTAAACATCATTGAGGGCATGGATGTCATGGGATTGTGCTGATTTTTGTGTGTCTTTTGATTTTTTGGGCTGCTGGTGGGGCCTTTTGCCCAGGGGTAGTGAGTGGTGCATGGACTGAGTCTTTCTGTGGGGTCTCTTTAATGTAAACATCATTGAGGGCATGGATGGCATGGGATTGTGCTGTTTTTTATTTGTTTTTCGACTTTTTGGGGGTGTTGTTGGGACTGGCCATGTGGGTGGGGGCCATTTTGAGTGCTGGTACAGGCAGACCCTGGCCATGTGCTGGGGGGCAAGGGGCCATTTTGAAGGCAGGCAGTGTTCTCAGGCCTGCACCGATTTTGCCTAGCTTTCATCCATTATGCCCAGGGGTACTCAGTGGTGCATGGTGTAGGAGAGTAGAGTCTGCAATCCTACGGTCATCCCAGATTTTTCTTTTTGCTTCACTGGTTTACGACTTTCCCTGGCTCTGGGCCTGCTAATCAGACCCCCATCCTAGCTGTTCTCTCTATTCCAAATTGTACTCAGGTGCTGCATTGGCACTGGGCCCTCTCATGAGTCCCTGTACCCAGGGCAGAGGTGTACCCAGAGGTCTCCCAGGGGCTGCTGCATGTATTGTGCCACCCCTGGGCTGACTAACTAAACAGACACAACTGGCTGCTTGACAGCTGGGGCAAGGTGGTGTAATCACCCCTGCTTTAGATATAGTATACCTATATCTAAACCTAAAATGGGCACACAGATCTCCTATCAGTCACTCCTATGGCAGGCCTTAACAATCCTGAAGACAGAGTGCTTGGAATCGTGTGAGATGGTGCTCTGGCATGAGCTGAGCCTGAATGCGGCCTTCGGGATCTATCCCTTAGCCGTTTCCATGATAGCGTCAGACCATATACTTTTAAGTGCCTTATAATCCTTGCGGTTATGGTAACTTTGGTCTGACATTATCTAAACATGTCGTGTAAGGTGTCATACGCCTTGGAATACTACCCCCTCGCCAGTTCTGGCGACGGGGGTAGCCTTCCACCCCTCTAGAGGGAGACGACATGTTGGTAGCTGTAACCCCGGTTAAAGTTAAACACAGCCTCAGCTCCACAAAATGGATGCTGCCACTGAGACACGAGTCTGACCTCCTGCTGCTGGGAGTCCTTCCAGCGAGGGAGGCCTGGACAAAGGGTTTCCTGTCAGGGGCGGTGCCAGCACCATCCCAGAGAGGATTTTGTGTATCCCAGGTAGGCAGGGCTGAGAGGAAGGTGACTGCAAGTGGCACCCCGGTGCACACTGTGCATATGCCGGCTCAAACCAGTTCCAGATGCACACCAGTCCCTGAGCTGGGGAGAGACCAGACAAAGGAGAGGGGTGTAACCACCCCCCTCCTGGTCCCACCCATGGGCAGGACCTAGTCGCGTGCCAGCCCCTTTTCTTAGAATAAAGGTAGGAGCGGGTACCCTTCCCAAATTGGATAATCTTGAAACTTGAACTACTTTCCACGAAAGGAACTCTTGTCATTCTCTGAAGACTCTCCCTTGTGGCTAAGGAGTAGCCACCCTGCACCAGCAGGCACCATCTAAGCGCTTGCGGATTGCTGCACGTCCATCCTCCGGATCAAGACTGACCAGCTTGACGAGACCCAGATTCCCTGCCATCTCTGACCTCTACCTGCATCATCAGCCCAGCTGAGATTAGTGGGTGCGACGAGACCCGTGGGACCGGCTATCTTCAAGACCTGCACGGCGCTTAACCAGCACGACCGCCGAGGGATCATCGAGTGGGTGCACTGGGGTTTGAGAAGCCCCAACCCTGAGCAGCTCCAGCACCGAAGTCCAGCCCCCCCAGCGTCCACGAGATCTGCGTGGGGCCCTTCTGCTGCCTTGCTGTATGCCACGTTGTCCGGTCACTTGCCTGTCGGCTAGTGGCCCTCCTGACGACGTACCACAACGTTTTCACAGCTGGTCTAGGTCCTCTAGACTGGCCCTTGCTCCTTGTTCAACAAGAAGTGCCCTGGACCCTCCTGGTCCACTCCAGACGCCATTTTGATTCAACCGCGTGGGCTTGCCTTTGCCAAGGCTTGTTGTTCCAATCCTGGATCCAGCATCGCCGACAGCAGACACCATCGTGGGACAGCTCACACCTCCAGCCTGGTCACCGACAACGCCCGTGTGGCTGCAAAGTCCAGCGTCACCCACTCACCTGATCGCGGTGACTTCATCCGGTGCCATCCTGGTGCCCACACAATCACTGGCTAGTGATTGAGAACTGAGTCCTCTCTGCTTTCAGGTCGTCTTCTTCACTGATCCAGCCTTGGATCACACCGAACATCTTCACTGTTCGCCTGCCAGCAACATCTTCTTTCAGGCTCCATAGACTACAACGAGGATTCCCGACGTCATTTGAACCCTATGCAGCCGCAGCCCCTGGGCTAGGTAACCCGAGCATTTCGGTCTCCAGCACAGGTTCACTATCCTAGTGTCCAGATCCTTTTTCGTTTTTAGTCTACCTAGTCGGATTCGTCCGGAAACAGTAACTTTAGAATTACTAGCATTCATAGACTTTGTCCCGCATCCCGCGTAAGAGTTCACACTCTGCACCCGGGTTCCCTAGGCCCCCTGCTCCTAACCTAAGGGTTCAGTCAGGTAGTCCTAGCGGTCCTGAAGCCCCTGGATCGTGTTACTTACCTGCTAGTATTTCGCATTCCACTTTTAGAGTATATGGTTTTTCGTGCCCCTCGGGCATTTGTGTTATTTGTGCAACTTACAGTATTTTCTTAAGAGTTTTGTATCGTGCTTAGCTCCCTGACTCATAAAGAGTTCAGGGTAGTCTTGTTATTAATAAATACACTTTATTTTTATAACAACTTGTGTGGTGTCCTTTCACTTGGTGTTCAAGGGGTATATGTGATGGTAAAACAGCTTGCTTAACGCGCCCTCTAGAGTTTAGCCTAAAGACAGCTCTTGTCCATGCTACTAGGATAGCTGGTCTATAAGGTTGACTTACAACCATTCATCAATAAGGGTTGTTTGGAATGATACAAAGTGATCACTAGAATAGTGAGCACTATATAACAGGCCAACTTCTCACATTGGTGAGCAGCGGGTGGGATTTGAGCTTGCTGTTGTTTTACCACACACGTATCCTAAGAATATCATTTGAAAGATCACATAAGTACCAAGGTACATATAACTTAGCTTAGAATACTCTGAGTTCTACTGAACCAGCTGTTGTAGTGTAACAGGGCTTAGCACACCCTAACTACAGCTCTAGCAAGGGATCAGTAGGTAAACCCATAGTGTAGGTAGTGTACACCACACTTACACTAGACAGAATGTCTGACCGAGGAGTCTCCACAGGAGCACCCATTGCTGGTAACCTGTCACAGGTACCTTCCAGATATTCATTCCTCAAGTTCCTTGAGTTGAGGCAATTGGCTACCTCTAGGAACCTGAGACAGGGTTCTAACCCTCCAGCTGTTAGAGCTCTTAGAAGCTTCAGATGCCTTAGAAGGCAACATAGATGGAGGCATACCCTCTGCAGAGGACAATCAGGATACCCCTCTACCAGATACAGGAAATGTAAATGGTAGAGAGGAGGATGATGAAGAATCTGAGGGAGAGGTAGACATAGGCGAGAGACCAATTAGTCAATTGAGTCAGGCCAACTTAAGACTGCGTGAGATGAATACTGGGGGACCCTCAGGTTTTATCCCATTTGGCCTTAACCACCACAACAGAAGGAACAGGTCTCCATCTCGTGAGTCCAGGCGTTCTGTTGTGTCCCATGCCTTCAACAACCCTCCTCCAAGGAGGTTAACCACCCCTGAGAGGATGATGTATGATGCCAAGGTGAGGGAAGTTAATCTGAGGATTGAGAGGGAAGAACTTGCCCTTACCAAAGAGAAACTTGCCTTTGCCAGGGAACAAAGACTGTGTGGGCAGGAACTCACTGGTGGCAGCACTGTCCCTAGGGACAGAGCTACTAAAGACAGGGTTGATACTAGACACCTGAGCAAAATTGTGCCCCCCTACAAGATAGGTGATGACATCCACAAGTGGATAACTGCTTTGGAGAGGGCCTGCAAAGTTCAGCAGGTACCCCAAAGTCAGTGGGCAGCTATACGGTGGCTCTCCTTTGAGGGTAAAGGAAGAGACAAGCTCCTCTCTGTTAGAGAAGAGGATGCTAACACATACCCAGTCCTGAAAAGTGCCTTAATTGATGGGTTTGGCTTAACCACCGAGCAGTACAGGTTGCTGTTCAGGGATACCCAGAAAACACAGGCTCAGGATTGGACTGATTTCGTTGATTGTGCCACTAAGGCTTTGGAAGGCTGGTTACTGGGGAGCAAGGTTACTGACTACACAGGGTTGTATAATCTTATCATGAGAGAACAGATTTTAAATAATTGTCAGAACTAGTTGTTGCATCAGCACCTTATTGACTCAGATCTGACCTCTCCCCAAGAATTGGGAAAGAAGGCAGACAGATGGGTCAGAACAAGGGTCAAGCAGAACCAGAACCAGGGTGGCCAGAAGAAAGCAGACCAAAAGGGTAGTAACAAGAGTGAACAAAATGACCAGAAGTCTTCGACAGGTCCCCAACAATCCAAAGAGGGTGGGGGTCAGGCTTCACAGCAGAAAAAGAAGACTCAAGAAGGCCAGTCAAAAAGATGGTGCCAGTACTGTAAAAGTAAAACTCACTGGTTTAGTGAGTGCACCAAGAAAGGAGGGCAAACTCCTACCACTACAGCCCTTAAGGCACCTGCACCCCCTAGTACAGTCAGTAGTGGTAGTGCACCTCCCAAGGGAATAGTTGGGTTAACCTTGGGAACTGAGGGGTATGACAACCTAGTTGGCACACTCACTCAGGCTGTCCTTGTCTGTACTGGGGATATGGATATATCCCCTAATGCAAGTCCCAATACTTTGGGCAAATACAGGCAGACGCCTTTAATCAATGGAAAAGTGGCTCAGGCCTACAGGGACACTTGTGCCAGTGTCACAATGGTGACACCTAACTTTGTGATCCCTGGACAGATCATGCCAGGTACAGATTACCTGGTGACCAATGCCAGCAATGTCACTACCAATCATAGTATGGCAGTTGTTGATTTCTCCTGGGGAGGGGTAAGTGGCCCAAAGAAAGTTGTGGTTAGTTCAGACCTCCCAGTAGAATGCCTGTTGGGCAATGATTTGGAAACATCACTATGGTCAGAAGTGGAGCAGAGGACTCACATGGAAATGTTAGGCTTGCCAGCACATGTCCTTGCTGTGACTAGGTCACAGGCCAAAAGATGCCCCACTGAACAGGTGCTGGATCCTGGAACAATGGACCAGACACCACCCAAGAGAAGGAGCAGTAGGGTTAAGGCATCGCCTTCCCCCTTGTCCGAGGTTGTGGATCAAGTCTCTGAGGAGGCTGACCTCAAGGAACTGGAGGAAACTGAGCCTAAAGAGCTTGAACCTGATCAGGTTGAGTTTCCGGGCTCAGGGGGACCCTCCAGGGCAGACCTGGGAAAGGCACAGTTAGACTGCCCTTCACTTGAACCCCTCAGACAGCAGGCTGCTGCTGAGGCTGCAGGGAACGCCACAGGTACCCACAAGGTATACTGGGATGATGGACTCCTGTACTCTGAATCAAGAGACCCCAAGCCTGGTGCAACCAGGAGGCTGGTCATTCCTTTGTCTCAGAGAGGTTTCCTTCTTACCTTGGCCCATGAGATTCCCCTTGCAGGACACTTAGGCCAGAACAAGACTTGGGACAGGCTTGTCCCACACTTTCACTGGCCTCACATGAATGAAGATACCAAGGAGTTTTGTCGCTCCTGTGTCACTTGCCAAGCCAGTGGTAAGTCAGGTGGCACAACAAAGGCCCCCCTCATACCACTACCTGTGGTGGGGGTACCCTTTGAGAGAGTGGGGATTGACATTGTTGGTCCAATGGAACCCCAGACAGCATCAGGGCACAAGTTTATACTGGTGGTGGTGGATCACGCCACCAGGTATCCTGAAGCTATTCCCCTTAGGACCACTACAGCACCTGTTGTGGCAAGGGCCCTACTTGGAGTGTTCTCCAGAGTGGGCTTCCCTGAGGAGGTCGTCTCTGACAGAGGTGCAAACTTCATGTCAGGATATCTGACTGCAATGTGGAAGGAGTGTGGTGTCAACTACAAGTTCACCACACCCTATCACCCACAGTGCAATGGCCTGGTTGAGAGATTCAACAGGACCCTCAAAGGGATGAGTCATGGACTACCTGAAAAGCTCAGGCGTAGATGGGATGTCCTGATACCCTGCCTCTTGTTTGCTTACAGAGAGGTCCCACAGAAGGGGGTTGGCTACAGCCCTTTTGAACTTCTGTTTGGGCATCCTGTAAGGGGACCCCTTTGTTTGGTAAAGGAAGGATGGGAGAGACCTCTCAAAAAGCCTGCAGCAAACATTGTGGACTATGTACTTGGTCTCCGCTCCCGGATGGCTGAGTACATGGAAAAGGCATCTAAAAACCTTGAGGCCAGCCAAGAATTACAAAAAGCTTGGCATGACCAAAAGGCTGTCCTGACTGTTTACCAGCCTGGACAGGAGGTGTGGGTGCTGGAGCCAGTGGCCCCAGCAGCACTCAAAGACAAATGGTCTGGGCCCCACACAATCATTGAGCAAAAGGGAGAGGTCACCTACCTGGTGGACCTTGGAACTCCCAGGAGCCCCCACAGGGTGCTCCATGTAAACAGGCTCAAAGCATATGTCAACAGGGAGGACATGGGCTTGCTCATGGCCACAGATGAGGGACAGGAGGAGGAGAGTGACCCTCTCCCAGACCTGCACACTCAGAACCCTGATGATGGGTCAGTAGATGGTGTTGTCTTTTGTGGCAGCCTCTCTGAGCATCAACAAAAGGATTGTAAACAGGTTCTTCAATCCTTTAGACATATGTTCCCTCTGACACCCAGTCAAACCAATTGGTGTACCCATGAGGTTGACACTGGAGACAGTCTGCCTGTCAAGAGTAAAATCTACAGACAGCCTGATCATGTCAGAGACTGCATCAAGACAGAAGTGCAGAAAATGTTGGAGCTGGGAGTCATTGAGCCCTCAGATAGCCCTTGGGCTAGTCCAGTAGTTCTAGTGCCAAAGCCTCACACCCAGGGTGGTAAGAAAGAGATGAGGTTTTGCGTAGACTACAGAGGTCTCAATGCAGTCACTAAGACTGATGCCCACCCAATACCAAGAGCAGATGAACTTATAGATAGATTGGCTTCTGCCAACTACTTAAGTACATTTGACCTGACAGCTGGGTATTGGTGGCAAATCAGGTTAGCTGAGGAGGCCAAGCCCAAAACAGAATTTTCTACCCCTGGTGGGCATTATCAGTTTGTGGTAATGCCCTTTGGTTTGAAAAATGCACCTGCCACCTTCCAAAGGCTGGTGAATCAAGTTCTCACTGGGTTGGCTGACTTCTGTGCAGCATATCTTGATGATATAGCTGTCTTTAGCTCCACCTGGGAGGATCACCTGGTCCACCTGAGGAAAGTGTTAGAGGCACTGCAGAAGGCAGGTCTCACTATCAAGGCCACTAAGTGCCAGATAGGGCAGACACAGGTTGTATACCTGGGCCACCTTGTAAGTGGAGGCCAGGTTCAGCCATTGGAGAGCAAGATACAGGCCATCAAGGACTGGGCTCCTCCAACCACCCAGACTCAGGTTCGAGCTTTCTTGGGCCTGACTGGATATTACAGGAAATTTGTCAGAAATTATGGATCCATTGTGACTCCACTTAATGACCTGACAAGTAAAAAGATGCCAAAGAAAGTTCAGTGGACAGCAAGCTGTCAAAAAGCATTTGATGACCTAAAGCAGGCCATGTGCACAGCACCCATCCTAAAGAGTCCAGACTACTCCGAAACATTCATTGTTCAGACAGATGCTTCTGAGTTGGGTGTGGGAGCTGTTCTATCTCAGCTGAATTTTGATGGTCATGTCCAGCCCATTGCTTTTATTAGCAGAAGGCTGACCCCCAGAGAGAAGAATTGGTCAGCTATTGAGAGGGAGGCCTTTGCTGTGGTTTGGGCCCTGAAGAAGTTGAGGTCATACTTGTTTGGCACTCACTTCAAGATTCAGACCGACCATAAGCCATTCTTGTGGCTAAATCAGATGAAGGGTGAAAACCCCAAACTACTTAGGTGGTCCATTTCCCTACAGGGGATGGATTTTACAGTGGAGCATAGACCTGGTACTGATCATGGCAATGCAGATGGGCTCTCCAGGTATTTCCACTTAGAGCAAGAAAACTCACCTGGTCAAGGTTAGCTTATTGTCCCAAAGTTTGGGGGGGAGGGGTCATGTAGGAGAGTAGGGTCTGCAATCCTATGGTCACCCCAGATTTTAGCTTTTTGCTTCACTGGTTTACGACTTTCCCTGCCTGTGGGCCTGCTAATCAGACCCCCAGCCTAGCTGTTCTCTCTATTCCAAATTGTACTCAGGTACTGAATTGGCACTGGGCCCTCTCATGAGTCCCTGTACCCAGGGCAGAGGTGTACCCAGAGGTCTCCCAGGGGCTGCAGCATGTATTGTGCCACCCCTGGGCTGACTAACTAAACAGACACAACTGGCTGCTTGACAGCTGGGGCAAGGTGGTGTAATCACCCCTGCTTTAGATATAGTATACCTATATCTAAACCTAAAATGGGCACACAGATCTCCTATCAGTCACTCCTATGGCAGGCCTTAACAATCCTGCTTGGAATCGTGTGAGATGGTGCTCTGGCATGAGCTGAGCCTGTCTGCGGCCTTCGGGATCTATCCCTTAGCCGTTTCCATGATAGCGTCAGACCATATACTTTTAAGTGCCTTATAATCCTCGCGGTTATGGTAACTTTGGTCTGACATTATCTAAACATGTCGTGTAAGGTGTCTTACGCTTTGGAATACTACCCCCTCGCCAGTTCTGTCGACGGGGGTAGCCTTCCACCCCTCTAGAGGGAGACGACATGTTGGTAGCTGTAACCCCGGTTAAAGTTAAACACAGCCTCAGCTCCACAAAATGGATGCTGCCACTGAGACACGAGTCTGACCTCCTGCTGCTGGGAGTCCTTCCAGCGAGGGAGGCCTGGACAAAGGGTTTCCTGTCAGGGGCGGTGCCAGCACCATCCCAGACAGGATTTTGTGTATCCCAGGTAGGCAGGGCTGAGAGGAAGGTGACTGCAAGTGGCACCCCGGTGCTCACTGTGAATATGCCGGCTCAAACCAGTTCCAGGGG
Organism: Lissotriton vulgaris; assembly: GCF_964263255.1. Lineage (NCBI taxonomy): Eukaryota > Metazoa > Chordata > Amphibia > Caudata > Salamandridae > Lissotriton > Lissotriton vulgaris. The sequence goes on from NW_028247265.1 coordinate 9,744, forward strand.
CACACCAGCCCCTGAGCTGGGGAGAGACCGGACAAAGGAGAGGGGTGTAACCACCCCCCTCCTGGTCCCACCCGTGGGCAGGACCTAATCGCGTGCCAGCCCCTTTTCTTAGAATAAAGGTAGGAGCGGGCACCCTTCCCAAATTGGATAATCTTGAAACTTGAACTACTTTCCACGAAATGAACTCTTGTCATTCTCTGAAAACTCTCCCTTGTGGCTAAGGAGTAGCCACCCTGCACCAGCAGGCACCATCTAAGCGCTTGCGGATTGCTGCACGTCCATCCTCCGGATCAAGACTGACCAGCTCGACGAGACCCGGATTCCCTGCCATCTCTGACCTCTACCTGCATCATCAGCCCAGCTGAGATTAGTGGGCGCGACGAGACCCGTGGGACCGGCTATCTTCAAGACCTGCACGACGCTTAACCAGCACGACCGCCGAGGGATCCTCGAGTGGGTGCACTGGGGTTTGAGAAGCCCCAACCCTGAGCAGCTCCAGCACCGAAGTCCAGCCCCCCCAGCGTCCACGAGATCTGCGTGGGGCCCTTCTGCTGCCTTGCTGTTTGCCACGTTGTCCGGTCACTTGCCCGTCGGCTAGTGGCCCTCCTAACGACGTACCACGACGTTTTCACCGCTGGTCTAGGTCCTCTAGACTGGCCCTTGCTCCTTGTTCAACAAGAAGTGCCCTGGACCCTCCTGGTCCACTCCAGACGCCATTTTGATTCAACCGCGTGGGCTTGCCTTTGCCAAGGCTTGTTGCTCCAATCCTGGATCCAGCATCGCCGACAGCAGACACCATCGTGGGACAGCTCGCACCTCCAGCCTGGCCGCCGACAACGCCTCCTGGCCCGTGTGGCTGCAGAGTCCAGCGTCACCCACTCACCTGATCGCAGTGACTTCATCCGGTGCCATCCTGGTGCCCACACAATCACTGGCTAGTGATTGAGAACTGAGTCCCCTCTGCTTTCAGGTTGTCTTCTTCACTGATCCAGCCTTGGATCACACCGAACATCTTCACTGGTCGCCTGCAGGCAACATCTTCTTTCAGGCTCCATAGACTACAACGAGGATTCCCAACGTCATTTGAACCCTATGCAGCCGCAGCCCCTGGGCTAGGTAACCCGAGCATTTTGGTGCTCCAGCACAGTTTCACTATCCTAGTGTCCAGATCCTTTTTCGTTTTTAGTCTACCTAGTCGGATTCCTCCGGAAACAGTAACTTTAGAATTACTAGCATCCATAGACGTTGTCCCGCATCCCGCGTAAGAGTTCACACTCTGCACCCGGGTTCCCTAGGGTCTCTGCTCCTAACCTAAGGGTTCAGTAAGGTAGTCCTAGCGGTCCTGAAGCCCCTGGATCATGTTACTTACCTGCTAGTATTTCGCATTCCACTTTTAGAGTATATGGTTTTTCGTGCCCCTCGGGCATTTGTGTTATTTGTGCAACTTACAGTATTTTCTTAAGAGTTTTGTATCGTGCTTAGCTCCCTGACTCATAAAGAGTTCAGGGTAGTCTTGTTATTAATAAATACACTTTATTTTTATAACAACTTGTGTGGTGTCCTTTCACTTGGTGTTCAAGGGGTATATGTGATGGTAAAACAGCTTGCTTAACGCACCCTCTAGAGTTAAGCCTAAAGACTGCTCTTGTCCATGCTACTAGGATAGCTGGTCTATAAGGTTTACTTACAACCAATCATCAATAAGGGTTGTTTGGAATGATACAAAGTGATCACTAGAATAGTGAGCACTATATATCAGGCCAACTTCTCACACATGGGCCTAGACTTTCTGTGGGGTGTCTTGAATTTAAACATCATTGAGGGCATGGATTGCATGGGATTGTGCTGATTTTTATGTGTTTTTCGACTTTTTGGGGTGTATAACTGATGTTCCTCTGTCTTCCATTGCTTTTAGGTGCACAAGAGAACCACCAGTACCAGGAAGAAGTCCTGCAGCGGTGTGTGTGCAGCATAACGTCACGCGACGTCACGTCTGGCCACAGACAAGACAACTCTGCAACTCGTGCAACTGCGGCCTGCTGTTCTGACCTCTGAAGAAGATGGTCCAAAAAAAAGTTCCCCGTAGCTCCTCTAGCAAGAAAGTTGCCAGTAAGGAGTAGAAGAAGCAAGTTACCAAGGAGACTGGTGTGCCGCCCGCCACATTTTTTGGGAATAAAAAAAAAAGTACGCCTGCAGCAGCAGCGGGATCTGCTGGGGACCAAGCTGGGAGCAGCCCCCCCCCCGCTCCGTTGGGCTCAGTGCCACCACCACCACGCCAACTTAAGTCCAAGCCCTTGAGTGCTGCAGAGGCACTTAGTCCAGTTGTTCAATCACCATCGACCAGTGATGTTGGCTCATCGCAAGAAAGTAGCAGCAATGTCCCTCAATCAACACAGGTTTTTGTAACTCATCTGACGAGTGTTCAACAACCACAGCCGCAACAACAACCACATGTGCAAGAACAAGCCCAAGTACATGTGGAAGGAGAGGCAGCGCAAGGAGATGCGCAAGCAGAGGTGCATGGAGGGGCACAAGTGCCCACAATAGTGGGCACATCAGGAAATCGACATTCAAGCCGAGGTATCATTTGAGGAAGCCACTCCTCCTGATCATTCATTGTCTTCCACATCCCTAGCAAGGAAAAGATCAAGGATGGTGTCTACATCTTCTTCAAGCCCCCTTCCTTCTGATGATATGGATCAAACTTGGGAACCACCACTGCCGTCTGAGAGTGAGGCACACCATGATCTGACAAAGGTAGCTAAGCGTAAAAGGAAGGTCCCCGAAACTCTTGTACTTATGGTGTGTGGTGCTGAAGAAGAAGTGGCGTATACTACTCCTGCTGATGAAGACTCTCACGACGACGACACAGTCATCATACACGCCACTCCAGCCTCAGCGGGCATGCAGCAAACAGACATTTTGACCCTAGCCCGAAAAGCTGCTGAGTGTGATGTTGTCGGCGAGGAGGCAATGGGAACACCATCATTGGAGTTAACTAGTACACCACCACCTACCGCTTCCATATTTCTTTCTCGCCAGAAGGGACCTCCATCCACCTCAACCTCAATTAGTGGTGGTGCAAGTGCACAACGTAGTAAAGTTCGGCAACACACATCCTCCACTTCATCTGGCATTAGCAGCATGACCACCAGTATCGCCTCCTCCGCCCCCCACAGACATTTCAAGTCCAAAGTTTGGGACTTCTTTAGTATTTGCCCAAAAAGGGAAAACATAGCCATTTGTAGCATTTGTAAGCTTGCAGTTAGTCGTGGTAAGCTTGGTACCAACATTGGTACCGGAGGCCAGAGAGGTCATCTTGAGAGACAGTACACTGTCCAATGGCATGCGCACCTAAAGGAGATCAAGGAAGCCTGAATTGGAAGTCAACAAACTGTATACATTGATGTTTCATCTGATGATGACGAGGAGGAAGAAGTGTCAAACACTTCACTTACACACAGTACCCCTGTCAGCAGCACACCCCCTGTGAGCCACACTAAGAGTGTGGGAGAGAGTGAGACACCAATGCAAAAAGGTTCATCATCACCAAGCGTAACTGGGTCGAAGAAGTCATCATCATCATCCCGTAAAATCATGGTCCAGCCCACCATTAGAAGCATGTTGTTTTCAGAAGCGCCATTTGAACACAACCACCCACTGACACGTCTGTATAACACTAAGCTGGCTAAAATGCTAGCTCTGGACCTTCTCCCTTTTTCTTTTGTGGAAGGAGTTGGTTTTCTTGAATTAGTGGCAATGCTCAGCCCTAAATGGAAGGTTCCTAGCCGGTTCTATTTTGCCAGAGTTACGGTTCCAGCACTACATGCAGATGTGCTGGAGGTGATTGGGGCAGCTTTGCAGAAGAGTGCTGTTCACACTATACATCTGACAACAGACACGTGGACCAGTGGCGCAGGCACTGATTACATGTGCATCACTGCACACTGGGTCTCTTTTTCAGAAGTTACAGCAAAGCTAAGGGCAGGTGTTGACCCGGACAACGTTTTTAAAGCTGCTCGGAAACATGCAACACTAGCCATGTTTGGCATGGAGACAAGTCATACAGGAGAAAACATTTTGAAGGAGTTTAACACAAAGGTCTTTCAATGTCTGTCCCCAAAAAAACGCAAGATTGGTTATGTTTCCACGGATAATGGCGCCAATATAGTAGAGGCCATGGATCTGGGTAAATATTTCAGAGTGCCGTGTTTGGCGCACTGTATAAACCTGGTTGTTAAAAAATTCTTGAGTGCAGAAAGTCCAGTGTGCGAGTTAGTGCCCACCTGCCGAAGAATGTGCAACCATTTCAGCCATTCTTTTAAGGCCCGGAAGCATCTGAGGGGCCTGCTACATGAACGTCGAATGCCAGTGAAAGCACTCATCCAGGAGGTGCCAACACGTTGGAACTCAACCTTCTACATGCGTGACCATCTGTATGAGCAGTTTACGGTACTCGATCAGTATTTCTTAACACTGGGTACAGCTCTGAAGGACCTGAGGCTAGATGTGGCGCAATGGGAGCTAGTTAAAAGCCTGACAGACATGCTTCGTCCTTTTGAGGTCTTCACGCGTGCAGTCAGCAGGGAGGACTGTAATTTGGGAAAAGCTATCCCATTGTTGCGCATGCTAGAGCACCAACTGAAGGCAGTGCCTTCTATGTTTGAAAAAGATGAAGAAAAGCAAGAAGCTTTTGTTTTGGCGGAGAAATTATTACAGCACCTACTTGGCGATGAATGTCTTCAAATGATCCACTCAGAACAGCATTACATTTGTGCTACTATTCTGGATCCACGCTACAAAAAGGCACTGGCAGGCAGAGCATTCTTTCCATTTGGTGACGCAGAAGTTTCAAAGTACAAACGTTGGCTAGCTCTGTCAGCCATGAGGTTTGAAAGACAACGGCAGAAAATTGAAGGAAAAGGCAGTACATCAGCATCAGCAGGCCATCCCCAGTCAAAAGAATCCACTACTGCACCTGTGGCTGTGGCAGAAGTGACCTCTCAGCCGTTAAAGACACCGGCAACCGGATCATCTGCACCAGACACAACAGTAACATTGGGTGAAGAAGAGGATTGGCTAACTAAGCTTGGGTTTGCTTCTCAAAAGGTCCCAGCAAAAAGTAAGCAAAGTGGAGGAACCGTGGAGAACCTTGAGTCGATGGTGCAGGACTATCTGAATGACTCAACAGAGGTCTATGTTAATGCTGACCCATTGGCGTATTGGCATGGGAAAAAAGAATTGTGGCCAGAGATCTCCAACCTGGCTATAAACTACTTGTCTTGCCCACTCGCAAGTGTGTCTTCTGAACGTGTTTTCAGTGCTGCTGGTGGCATTGTAACTTGCAAAAGGACCCGCCTCTCGCCCAAAAATGTGGAGAGGTTAACAATGATCAAGATGAATCAGTACCTCATACCACCAGATTACAAAGTACGAGAATACACGCCGGAAGAAGACGAGGAGGACAGCAACTTAGATGAGGGAATTTCTTCTCTGTTAGGTGACCTACTCCCGCCTGAATTCGCAGAGTATGAGGACGAACTCCTATTCCCTGACACCGAGCCCTGAAAATGAGCCAATGAATCAATAACTTTCTTTTTCGTCCTTATTCACTTTTATTCCTTTGTTTAGTTTCTTTGTTTTGCACAGTTAATATAAATACAAACTTTAATCACCTAATCACAAAAACAAGCCCATCAGCAGAACTGTCTTCACTTATTTGCTTATTGATTTGAAGGTGCCGCCGTCTGCATTCCTCAGGTTCACAAGTTCACGAGAACATGCTCCTCTATCCTCCTCCTCCAGACTCCTATTTCCCTCAAAGCAGAGGGCTGGATTACGCCCAATGAAGAAAGACTCTGCACTTTTGGGGGTGTTCTACTTCTTTGAGGGTGAGTTGGCGGGTCTTGGGGCATTTCTGGGAAGGTCTAATACCGGATAAAACTGGTTTGGACCAAATCCATGAGGAAAAAGTTTTTGCTTTTCATGACATTTTGCTCAATGTAGCAATTTTGGGGGCCTGTTTGGGGGGCTTCCTGGTGTTTGTGGGTGGGTTTCGGGTCTGTGAGATCTCTAGGGTATGGATACATTTGATTGCAAGATGTTTGAAGCAAATCCATGTTGGCAGAGGGGAGTTAGGGACTAGCTGCAGAGCGCGCGCAGAGTGATTTTGGAAATTTCCCTGAAAATGACTAAGTCCCCATTTTTGTACTTTTGCTTTTTGGCTGTTTGGGGGGTCTTCTACTTGTTTTTGCCTGGGTTGACGGCTCTGTGGCCATTGCTGGGAAGGTCTAATACCGGATATAACTGGTTTGGACCAAATCCATGAGGAACATTTTTTTGCTTTTTCTGACATTTCGCTCAATGTAGCGTTTTCGGGGGCCTGTTTGGGGGGCTTCCTGGTGTTTGCGGTGGGTTTCAGGGTCTGGGAGCACTGCTGGGAATGGATACATTTGATTGCAAGAGGTTTGAAGCAAATCCATGGTGACAGAGGGGAGTTAGGGCCTAGCTGCAGAGCGCGCGCGGAGGGATTTTGGAAATTGCCCTGAAAATGACTGTCGCCATTTTTGTACTTTTGCTTTTTGGCTGTTTGGGGGTCTTCTACTTGTTTTCGGCTGGGTTAACGGCTCTGTGGCCATTGCTGGGAAGGTCTAATACCGGATAAAACTGGTTTGGACCAAATCCGAGCCGAAATTATTTTTACGTTTTTGCTGACTTGCTTGTCTTTGAGGTGCTCTTTGGGGGTTCTGGGTGTCTGTGGGTGAGTTTTGGGGTCTGGGAGCACTGCTGGCACAGTCTAACTTTGATTGCATTTGCTTTTAAGGAAATCCATGTTGGAAAACAGGAGTTATGACCTAGCTGCACAGCGCGTTTGGACAGAAGGCCGAAAAATATTGTAAGTATGAGATTTTCCATTTTTGCTTTTTGGCTGATTGGGGGCGTTGTGCTTTTTTGCGGGTGGGCTAGCGGGTCTTGGGAATTGCTGGGAAGGTCTAATACCGGATAAAATTGGTTTGGACAAAATCAGACTTGAAAACGCTTTTGCCTTTTTGCTCACTATCATGTTTTCGGGGGCTTGTTTGGGGGGCTTCCTGGTGTTTGTGGGTGGGTTTCGGGGTCTGGGAGCACTGCTGGGTATGGATACATTTGATTGCAAGAGGTTTGAAGCAAATCCATGGTGGCAGAGGGGAGTTAGGACCTAGCTGCAGAGCGCACGCGGAATGATTTTGGAAATTGCCCTGAAAATGACTAAGTCCCCATTTTTGTACTTTTGCTCTTTGGCTGTTTGGGGGTCTTCTACTTGTTTTCGCCTGGGTTGACGGCTCTGTGGCCATTGCTGGGAAGGTCCAATACCGGATACTACTGGTTTGGACCAAATCGGAGGCAAAATTCTTTTTGCGTTTTTGCTGACTTGCTTGTCTTTGAGGTGCTCTTTGGGGGGGTTCCGGGTGGTTGTGGGTAGGTTTTGGGGTCTGGGAGCACTACTGGCACAGTCTAATTTTGATTGCATTTGCTTTTCAGGAAATCCATGGTGGAAAACAGGAGTTATGACCTAGCTGCACAGCGCGTTTGGACAGAAGGCCGAAAAACATTGAAAGTATGAGATTTTCCATTTTTGCTTTTTGGCTGTTTGGGGTTGTTGTACTTTTTTGCGGGTGGGTTGGCGGGTCTTGGGGCATTGCTGGGAAGGTCTAATACCGGATAAAACAGGTTTGGAGAAAATCCATGCGGAAAAGCCTTTTGGCACTTTTTGTAACTTAGGGTTCGTTAGGGTTAGCACTAGCATCAGGATTGCATGTGTTTCAGAGTGTTCTAGATTTTTGCAACTGAGTTCTGGGGTCTTAGAGCACTCGTGGGAATGTGTAATTTTGGTTGCAAGTGATTTGAAGAAAATCCATGGTGGGAAAGGGGGGATTTGCATAGTTAAAGAAAGCGTTTGCCACTATTCTTAACTTAGGGCTCGTTAGGGTTAGCAGTATTTATATTGCATGTGTTTGGGCGGGGGGCTGTTTGTGGGGGGGTTTGCGAGTCTTGGAGCGATGCTGGGTATGGATACTTTTGCTTGCTTGCAAGTGGTTTGAATACAATCCACGGTGGGTAAGGGGGGATTTGGGCCTACTTTTACTTTCAAAGTACGTTTTGTCACCAGTTTTCTACTAGGCCTCGTTTTTTGAGATCTGATTGGGGGTCTTCTACATTTTTGCGACTGGCTTTAGTAAGGGTCTGGGTGGGAGCACTGCTGGGAAGGTCTAATTTTGTTCTAAAACACAGTTTACAGTACACCTAGCTTGAGGGGAAAGATCCGCTAAATTAATTTGCCCATACTTATTTATCCTTCAAAAGGAGACTCAGACAGAGTACTCACTTTAAAAAATATTGTACTGTCTATTAGGAAACTCAAAGTGTGACTTTTTGCACTAGACAGCGTACATACCTTATATTTATTTGTCAGTGGTGTTCTAATATCAGTTCCTGTTTTTCAATCAATAATTACAGGCCGGGTTTCAGTCTGTGCAATGGGAAAAAAAGGATGAAGTCAGGCTTCACATTAGCGAGCCGCAATTCAGCATCCGCCAGGCAGGCAGTGGACAGGGTGTCTTCTGGACACCAACATTGATGGACGGAGCGTCAGCTGGAATGGAGGAGTCCCGCTAATAAGAGGAATGGTTTGATGCATGCAACTTACCAAATTCAACAGGACAACTACAACAATATACAGATACAGTATCCGTTCTTTTCTAATTATCTTTTAAGTAATGTTATTGCTGTGAACTACTATGAGTGTGACACTGCATTTCTTTGATCTCTATTCTCTGCTTCTAAATTCATCCTTACATCCATTCTATAGGTTTTACTTCTGCTATTTTTTAAACCTAATTTCATGTAAGAAGTGTTTCTCTGAGTGCAGAGATAGGCAAGTGAAAACGCTGCAGCCCTGTACCGTCGCATTCTTTCATTCACGGTTGTCGAAAGTACTACTTACTTTTCAGTAACCATGCATGCAGTAGTGCATGCACTTCCTTTATGTCACTTAAAAGATTTCTTTATCTTCAATTATTGTTTGTCCATGCTGTGCTTTTATTTTCTTCTCTCAACAAAACTTTCCCAAAATCCCCCATTCCCATCCATTTTCCAAACCCTAACCCTCTTCCCCCGGGCTGTGTGGTTTTGATTGATGTGTGACTAAATGATAGTAATAATTCCACACACTTGCTGGGGAGGATAAGGTCATAGCAACAGGCTGGTGAAGGAATCCGAGGATATATTCTATTCTTACTCAGCTTGACACTCAGTCACTATTGGCAAATGAAAGCAGATGCACAGATGCGCCGCATTTACAATGCGGCGCACCATGGTGCAAGGAAGGGCAGATGAGTGACGCATCTTGTGGTGTACGGGCGGCGCATTGCTGGAGTAGCGTCGCAAGTGCGACGCAACTCCTGCAATGTACAGAGGCCACCCATACATAACGTGGTGCGTCACTCCTTACGCCTGCTTCAAGCAGGCGTAAGGATTTGACGCAGCAGCCTCGTAAAACTGACTCAGTGAAATCTTGTAGATTTCACTGCGTCAGTTTTACGGGGCTTTCCTACGAGGGAACGCACACCCTGCGACAGAACGCCCACATGAAACCTGACGCAAGTTTCATGTGGCGCAGGGATGCGCCACGTTTCCGCGCAGTTGCGTCACGCAACGGCGGCATAAACGTGGCGCAAGTCCGTCATAAATCTGCCCCAAAGTTACTGTTAAACCCCCACCCACCAGCCTCAAAAGCAGTAAAAAAAACACGTATGCTAAGATAAAGTTTAAAGTATATTTATATCCCTGACAAAAATAATCTCCCGCAAGACCCAACCCACCCCCACTCCCTAACCCCAACGAATGCCCGTGAAAAGTCCAAAAAACCCAACTCCCAATTCCCACCCCCCAGAAGTTTTTAAAAAAGGGGCAAGGGACAGTCTCCTCCTACTGCTAGCTGCTGCTGTTGACTTTCCGGGCCAGGTCGGAATGCTCCTTGCGGAGGGTCTCGAGCAGGGTTTTCGTGTTGAGCAGCTCCTGCTCGAGGTAGGAAACCCTCAGGGAAAGGCGGTGCATCCGTGTTTTGCAACTGCTGTGGGGGGCAGCTGATTTCTTTGCTGCTCGGCGGTGGCAGGTGGCTGCGGTACCCCGACTCCGTACCGGTGGAGACCTGCTGCAATGACTGGGTGACCCAGGGAGCGCGGAGGATGATGCAGCTGTGCCGGTAGATGTTGTTGTAGACTGCGTGTCCCCCTCCTCCTGGGCCACCAGCTGCCGATATTCAGCGACAGTGGCCTCCGTTGCCGGGCCCGTCTATCCAGCTCCTTCCGGGTTGGTTTGGAAGGAGCATCTATATGAAGAAAGAAAGACATAGTCTGTAACCAATGCTCTTTAAGATTAACACAAAATAATTCAGCAGAAAGTTGTGTCACAGTAGAACTAGCAACTTGCAGGTGCAGTACATAACTATTGTGGCCAGTATCTATCTAACCTCCCACTTCTTCACCCTTGCTCTAACATTAGTGGGAGTTTAAGGAATCAATTCTACGAGCACTATGGACTCACTCCATTAGAGTCGACTATGACAGTACACCAGTCTTATTCTTCTTCTTCTCTCTTGTTTAGCAAAATTGGTATGTTAACTTCTGCAAGCCGGCATAATGCCAGCGCAGTCAACTTGCACCCGAGAAAAACAGACGCCCGCCATGATGAGTGAGACAGACTTGCGTTACTGTACCAGTCCAGTACATGCAGGTGGTGAGGTGATGCTCTTACTTTTCTATTACGGGTGGCACTGAGAATACTCTGTTACAAGGGCTACTGCTTAATTAATTTAACTTTCACCCTACAGTGCCAATGAATACTAGAAAAGGAAAATGAAGATAAATAATCTGATTATCTATCACTGCACATGGTATGTATTTGCTTACATATGGGATGACTTTAGGTGCTTTCCTTTTTTATTGAGTGAACAGTGATACATCCACACATGAATGACCGAGTTCTACTAAACTTATTAACAGAGGTAGTGAGTGGCCATCGTAATAGCCGGATATATGCTGTGCTTGCAATACAAACTACTGCTACTATTATTCATGGTAGTATTCGGACAGAATTACAACTTCTTTTCCTTGCCTTTCCTACACTGGGACGGACGTGCGGGTGCGGTGTTACATGCTCTTCAAAGTAACACTTAGTTCATCCAGTGACCATCTACTCTCTCTAGATACACATATGCTATCTAAGAGTCAGATAGTACCATGATCGAGGCATCCATCCATTCAAACTATGGGGCAGATTAGGATTGCGGATTTCCCGCATCCTCCGGGCCGGCGGAATCCACCGCCGGCCCGGAGGATGCGGGAAATTCGCAGCGGACTGAAAAAGACCCCCCGCCAGATTATGGGGGATCGTTTTTCAGTCTGCAGCTTTTCCCCCGCGGTCGCCTCCCGTCCGTGGCGGAAAAGCACTAACATGGCTGGCGGTGTCTATCAGACACCGCCAGCCATATTAGGATGTCTGGAGGAACATGCCTTTACACGGCGGCATTTACGCCGTGCAAAGGCATATGGATTTTTGTTTAGGGGCCCGTTGCGGGCCCCCAGGGGTGAAGGGGACGTGGGGGGTTGCACATGGGGGGTCCCTACAGTACCCCCCTGCATTTGCCTGCACAATGCCGCTTTGTGCATGCAAATGCACAACTTAAATTTTTAGCATTGCGGCGGGTGCTGCTTCAAGAAGCACCCGCCGCAATGATAAAAATACAGGATGTGACCGCCAGGGTGGCGGTCACGTCCTAATTACCACGGAGGGACCGCCGCTGCCCCTGCGGATGGTCCCTCCTACTCTATGGTGGCGGACGGACTCAGGTCCGTCCGCCATCATAATAGGCCTCTAAATGTCAATCATTCTTCTTCATGTCTCTCATCTGGACAATCCTTACGTTTTCTCACGGGGAGCAGCACACTATGCAGTCTGCAATCTCAATAAGTAAGGAATATAAGAGCTTACCACTGCCCGCCACTACCGTGGCAACCCGCACAACAGTTTGGTCCGGCGCTTCCACCGCCTCCTCCCCAGAGCTTTCCACCTCCACGCTGGGCCCAGCACCAGATGTTCCACCTACAAAGTACATTTAAGAATGTTAGATGTTATAGACATACACCACTCACTAGTATTTTGTCTAGGAATGAAAAAATGTGAATACAGAAACCAATCTAATAATTTGTGACTGTCTACTCTAAAGTAAGAATGTCCGTTTATCGAGGGAAGGGTGTTGTCTTGCTGCACTTTTTGGCACAACTGATGAATGCTTGCTTTTTAACACGGACCATTTTTCTCATAACAGACAGAAGCTTCACTTCTAAGAACAAATCATCATAACTAAACGAAGGGACCAATGATTCAGCACCAAAAATAAAAATAAAAGTTCAAACCAGGTGAGGGCTCGGCTCGCCCACAATAAATGTGTGAAATAAAAAATCACTATAAGCACTTTTCCATTTTTAATCAACCGTTTATGTTTTATGACAAGTTTGATTTTAATAAATATTTTTACTTTTAATAAAGCTTTAAAACTTCAATAGACTCTGTGGTTTTTGGTCATGAGTGAATGAGCAAAAAGTTTTGCAATTTGCAAGCATGAGTCCTTGCCTCTGACACTTCTGGACTCTGACTCCGTACTCTTGTCCTGCGTTGGATAATCATCATTTGTGATCAATCATCGATGAATTCGGGAGCTAAATGACTCTGCCACACTATCTAGTCAGTAAGGAGATTGGGGGTTCTTCAAAGTCTGATATCACTGAGGTATGTGGAAAGTCTACCTGTGCCTATTATAATTGATAAACAATGCACTATTTGGTGTCCATAGTTCTGTTTGTGCAGATTTGTCCCTGCAACAGTAGTAGTATGGATTGTCCTCCTATCCAAACCAAAAGTAAAGTAGTATCTTATTTTTTCTTGCTGGTCATTCACCTTTTTATTGTTGGTAATTGTCAAAGCATAAACATTTAGAGGACTTGAAAAGACATTATGGACAATCCCAGAGGACTGCACTCAGTGCATAGAGCTATTGCTAACCAGAATGGGAGTTTCGTTTTACACCTTTTGCCAAATGTGCAATCTTAGTTAGCTACACAGACAGACTAATAAGAATAATCTAGTAATACCACAGGGAGTCATAGTTGAGGCAGGATAAGAATTTAGATACGTTCTACAAGAAGATCAAAGACGATTTAGAAAAAATCGAATGAGGAACGCTAGGAAAAAATAGGTACTCTATATTAAAATTAACTTACCGGGGCCAGCAAAGGAGCCCTCGCCTGCCCGATCCTGGCCTTGTTCAGCAGCAGCAGCAGCCTCCTCCAATGCCCTCTTGCTCCTGGGGGGAGCTGATGTACAACATGAAAGAAAGAAAGACCAGAAAACATGTATGATATTTGTCAACCAAATCAAACATTTCAAAAGAACAATAACAAAATATTTTGGCGAAATAGCAAATAGACAACTATTCCACGGGATATATTGACCTATCTCATGTGGTCTACTACGATATTAGTATTGCTTGATTTGCGGACCGTCGACTTGGAAAGTTATGTAACTCACTAAGCAAACTACTAAAAAGGTTCGCCTAGGACTGGCAGGCAGCAGTCCGCAGCACGCAAAGTGACAGACAGAGTCCATCGTGATTGCAGATCAGCGACAACACTAAAAAGTTTCCTACTACATTAACCAGTCATTAAAATACTCAAACTATCAATCCACCACCACTATTTCTTCTTATTGCCAGGTGTACAAAGGAAGGACTGGACTTGAGTCTGTAGGGGCAGATTTACAAGCCCCTTGCAGCTTTTTTGCTCCATTGTTGCGTGACTTTTGTGACACAGTGGCAGAACAAAAGAGGCGCAATGGTGCGGCGCATATTAACAACGTGACGCATATGGGACTGGAGATGCATCACGTTGTAAAGCCCTGCGCCATCAGGGGGCGTTCCGGTGCAAGGGAGGGTGTTACTGCGCAGGAACGCATCCTAAAAGTGGCTGAGGGAAAGGAGATTTAAATCAGTCACTTTTAGGACAATGATGCTTGGCTCAAACCCTGTGCCTGCTTGAAGCAGACGTACGGCTTGACGCAGCATTGGAGAGATAGGGCACCCCAGAGCATTGCTGGAGCTGCGCCATCGTTGCGACGCAACTCCAGCAATGCGCCGCCTTTACGGCACAGATGCGTAACGCTTCGGTGACGTTTTGGGCCCATGGTGCGCCGCATTGTAGATACGGCGCACCATGGGTGGTGGTGGCGTGGCGCACAATTACTGGCGCATCCCTGCTACTTTGCAGGGATGCGCCGGTAATTAAAAATCTGACCCTTAGTGTCTAGCGATTCAGAAAAAGGGCGTGGTGATGGACAGAGCATCTGAATTAAGCAGAATACTCGTACCCAGTCAACAGATCAGGGCTTGATCCATCACCGTTTTTGAGCTCACTGCACCATCCCAGCTCAGAACTTGGCTACATGCAAATTAGTCTGTCCCTGGCCCAGTGCATCATGGGAACAGGGCAGACCAAACTAGCAAGCCAATTCTTTTACTGGAAAGGAAACAAGCTTCCGGGGACCGGTTTCTGGCATTACAGCCGTCTTCGGCCCGGCTTGCTTGAATCCTGATGGTGCAGTGAGCAAGGGACTCATGTCTGAGCATACCCTACCACACTTATGGTGGACAAAACGATTCAGAAAAAGGGGGTGGTGATGGACAGAGCATCTGAATTAAGCAGAATACTCGTACCCAGTCAACAGATCAGGGCATGATCCATCACCGATTTTTAGCTCACTGCACCATCCCAGCTCAGAACTTGGCTACATGCAAATTAGTCTGACCCTGCCCCAGTGCATCATGGGAACAGGGCAGACCAAACTACCAAGCCAATTCTTTTACTGGAAAGGAAACAAGCTCCCGGGGACCGGTTTCTGGCATTACAGCCGTCTTCGGCCTGGCTTGCTTGAATCGTTTTGTCCACCATAAGCGTGGAAGGGTATGCTCAGATGTGAGTCCCTTGCTCACTGCACCATCAGGATTCAAGCAAGCCGGGCCGTAGACGGCTGTAATGCCAGAAACCGGTCCCCGGAAGCATGTTTCCTTTCCAGTACAAGAATTGGCTTGGTAGTTTGGGCTGCCCTGTTCCCATGATGCACTGGGCCAGGGACAGACTAATTTGCATGTAGCCAGGTTCTGAGCTGGGATGGTGCAGTGAGATAAAAAACGGTGATGGATCAAGCTCTGATCTTTGGACTGGGTAGGAGTGGTCTGCTTAATTCAGATACTCTGTCCATCACCACCCCCTTTTCTGAATCGTTTTGTCCACCATAAGCGTGGAAGGGTATGCTCAGATGTGAGTCCCTTGCTCACTGCACCATCAGGATTCAAGCAAGCCGGGCCGAAGACGGCTGTAATGCCAGAAACCGGTCCCCGGAAGCTTGTTTCCTTTCCAGTACAAGAATTGGCTTGGTAGTTTGGTCTGCCCTGTTCCCATGATGCACTGGGCCAGGGACAGACTAATTTGCATGTAGCCAGGTTCTGAGCTGGGATGGTGCAGTGAGCTAAAAAACGGTGATGGATCAAGCCCTGATCTTTGGACTGGGTAGGAGTGGTCTGCTTAATTCAGATACTCTGTCCATCACCACCCCCTTTTCTGAATCGTTTTGTCCACCATAAGCGTGGAAGGGTATGCTCAGATGTGAGTCCCTTGCTCACTGCACCATCAGGATTCAAGCAAGCCGGGCCGAAGACGGCTGTAATGCCAGAAACCGGTCCCCGGAAGCTTGTTTCCTTTCCAGTACAAGAATTGGCTTGGTAGTTTGGTCTGCCCTGTTCCCATGATGCACTGGGCCAGGGACAGACTAATTTGCATGTAGCCAGGTTCTGAGCTGGGATGGTGCAGTGAGCTAAAAAACGGTGATGGATCAAGCCCTGATCTTTGGACTGGGTAGGAGTGGTCTGCTTAATTCAGATACTCTGTCCATCACCACCCCCTTTTCTGAATCGTTTTGTCCACCATAAGCGTGGAAGGGTATGCTCAGATGTGAGTCCCTTGCTCACTGCACCATCAGGATTCAAGCAAGCCGGGCCGTTCCGGCTGTAATGCCAGAAACCGGTCCCCGGAAGCTTGTTTCCTTTCCAGTACAAGAATTGGCTTGGTAGTTTGGTCTGCCCTGTTCCCATGATGCACTGGGCCAGGGACAGACTAATTTGCATGTAGCCAGGTTCTGAGCTGGGATGGTGCAGTGAGCTAAAAAACGGTGATGGATCAAGCCCTGATCTTTGGACTGGGTAGGAGTGGTCTGCTTAATTCAGATACTCTGTCCATCACCACCCCCTTTTCTGAATCGTTTTGTCCACCATAAGCGTGGAAGGGTATGCTCAGATGTGAGTCCCTTGCTCACTGCACCATCAGGATTCAAGCAAGCCGGGCTGTTCCGGCTGTAATGCCAGAAACGGGTCCCCGGAAGCTTGTTTCCTTTCCAGTACAAGAATTGGCTTGGTAGTTTGGTCTGCCCTGTTCCCATGATGCACTGGGCCAGGGACAGACTAATTTGCATGTAGCCAGGTTCTGAGCTGGGATGGTGCAGTGAGCTAAAAAACGGTGATGGATCAAGCCCTGATCTTTGGACTGGGTAGGAGTGGTCTGCTTAATTCAGATACTCTGTCCATCACCACCCCCTTTTCTGAATCGTTTTGTCCACCATAAGCGTGGAAGGGTATGCCCAGATGTGAGTCCCTTGCTCACTGCACCATCAGGATTCAAGCAAGCCGGGCCGTAGACGGCTATAATGCCTGAAACCGGTCCCCGGAAGCATGTTTCCTTTCCAGTACAAGAATTGGCTTGGTAGTTTGGGCTGCCCTGTTCCCATGATGCACTGGGCCAGGGACAGACTAATTTGCATGTAGCCAGGTTCTGAGCTGGGATGGTGCAGTGAGATAAAAAACGGTGATGGATCAAGCCCTGATCTTTGGACTGGGTAGGAGTGGTCTGCTTAATTCAGATACTCTGTCCATCACCACCCCCTTTTCTGAATCGTTTTGTCCACCATAAGCGTGGAAGGGTATGCTCAGATGTGAGTCCCTTGCTCACTGCACCTTCAGGATTCAAGCAAGCCGGGCCGAAGACGGCTGTAATGCCAGAAACCGGTCTCCGGAAGCTTGTTTCCTTTCCAGTAAAAGGATTGGCTTGGTAGTTTGGTCTGCCCTGTTCCCATGATGCACTGGGCCAGGGACAGACTAATTTGCATGTAGCCAGGTTCTGAGCTGGGATGGTGCAGTGAGCTAAAAAACGGTGATGGATCAAGCCCTGATCTTTGGACTGGGTAGGAGTGGTCTGCTTAATTCAGATACTCTGTCCATCACCACCCCCTTTTCTGAATCGTTTTGTCCACCATAAGCGTGGAAGGGTATGCTCAGATGTGAGTCCCTTGCTCACTGCACCATCAGGATTCAAGCAAGCCGGGCCGTTCCGGCTGTAATGCCAGAAACCGGTCCCCGGAAGCTTGTTTCCTTTCCAGTACAAGAATTGGCTTGGTAGTTTGGTCTGCCCTGTTCCCATGATGCACTGGGCCAGGGACAGACTAATTTGCATGTAGCCAGGTTCTGAGCTGGGATGGTGCAGTGAGCTAAAAAACGGTGATGGATCAAGCCCTGATCTTTGGACTGGGTAGGAGTGGTCTGCTTAATTCAGATACTCTGTCCATCACCACCCCCTTTTCTGAATCGTTTTGTCCACCATAAGCGTGGAAGGGTATGCCCAGATGTGAGTCCCTTGCTCACTGCACCATCAGGATTCAAGCAAGCCGGGCCGAAGGCGGCTGTAATGCCAGAAACAGGTCCCCGGAAGCTTGTTTCCTTTCCAGTACAAGAATTGGCTTGGTAGTTTGGTCTGCCCTGTTCCCATGATGCACTGGGCCAGGGACAGACTAATTTGCATGTAGCCAGGTTCTGAGCTGGGATGGTGCAGTGAGCTAAAAAACGGTGATGGATCAAGCCTGATCTTTGGACTGGGTAGGAGTGGTCTGCTTAATTCAGATACTCTGTCCATCACCACCCCCTTTTCCGAATCGTTTTGTCCACCATAAACGTGGAAGGGTATGCTCAGATGTGAGTCCCTTGCTCACTGCACCATCAGGATTCAAGCAAGCCGGGCCGAAGACGGCTGTAATGCCAGAAACCGGTTCCCGGAAGCTTGTTTCCTTTCCAGTACAAGAATTGGCTTGGTAGTTTGGTCTGCCCTGTTCCCATGATGCACTGGGCCAGGGACAGACTAATTTGCATGTAGCCAGGTTCTGAGCTGGGATGGTGCAGTGAGCTAAAAAACGGTGATGGATCAAGCCCTGATCTTTGGACTGGGTAGGAGTGGTCTGCTTAATTCAGATACTCTGTCCATCACCACCCCCTTTTCTGAACCTTAGTGTCTAGCATTACACAGTTCTTTAAACTACACTCATACATAATTTCTCAGGCCAATGAAATGAACACAAAATCGAAAACAAATAAGCATAGTAGCAACGCTACTGAGAAGGAGAGCAGTGCACCTGAAATGCACAGAAGATTTTGAAATATAATTTACCTACAATGTAATCAGCAGCATTATTGCTCTTGGTAAAAAACTAACATTTGCAATATAATAACACACAGAGCAGGAGAAAACAGAGTAGTGAAGAAATAGCTACTACTACTCACCAAGCCCGGGGATCTCAAGGCCGAGCAGGTCGATCAAGTCGCATTCCCGGTCCAGGAGATCCGTCCAACGGTGGGTGGCCTGGTTGTAGGTGCGCCGGACCCGAGAGTGTTGGTACATGGCCCGGCACACCTTCTCCCACCGCTTCCGGCGCTCCCGGATCCCATACCCGCCAGCGATCTTGCCGCCTGCCATGATGGTCCTGGGGAGGCGGCGCTGAACATAAAAAACTAGTGCGACCACCTCCTCGGTGCTGAAGATCTCCCGGGCTGTGACCTGCTCTCCCCTCAAACGCCCGCACGGGAGCAGGGCACGGGGTGCGGGACTCTTCCCCTTCTCAGGATGCTTCCCGGCTCCCTTTACCATGGTCTGGGCAGAAAGGAAGGTAAATAATAAAGAAGAAATAGAATAGGGAAGAAGAAAAGAGAAGAGTTTAAAAAAGTAGTTTAAAATTAACCAAAAGTAGCAGAAAACACAAAAAATATAGAGCTAGAAAAATAGAGGGATAGATAATAAGTAAAATAGATAAAAAAAAACTTCAAACAAGCAAAGGATGGCAGAGATTCAGAGAGGATACAGAAAGCATGCCCAGAACCATAGCAATGAATGAGAAACAAGATGGCCGCGCCCGTTCAAGACCGCGTGGGTAAGTTCGCGCAAGATTTTCCTCGCGATCACACTCTAACTTGTACTAGCGAGCCGCACACTTTGCGAGATTACACATCGCGCCCGGAAACGGAAATACGTCATGCAAACAAGATGGCCGCGCCCGTGAACGACCTTGAGGGTAACTTTGCGCCGTTGCGCTACAAGCGGCTCGCTAAAACGCACAAAACCTTGCGAACTAACACACCGCAAAAAAACAAATCGCACATTCACACGAATTTGCGGCTTCCGAATTCGATCTCACGCAAACGCGCCCCGCGAATCCCGTGAAATTGCAGAAAAACGAGTTTTTCAAAACTGAAAGCACTCAGCAGGTGCAAAAGTTCAAACTCATCATTAGTAACCATTCCCTGTAGTGCTTCCTGAGGGGCCCCTCCAGAGTACAGTTGCCTACTTGCAACTATTCTATGACCCTGCTCTGACCCTCACAGCAGGCTCATAGAATAGCTACAAGTAGGCCACAAAGGTCCTGTGAAAAAAAATTGCACTGCAACAGAAAGCAAATTACAGATAAGGAAGCAGGTGCCAGACTGGAAGTTTAAATTCAGTGACACATTAATCAACCCCAAATTAATTCATGTCAGTTGAAGCAGGGCAGGTGTGCTTGATTTTCACCCCCATAATCTACAGTGATGAACCAGAGGGTGGCAGTGATATACCAGAGGGTGGCATGGGTGAACCAGAGGGTGGCAGTGGTGAAACATGATGAACCAGACGTAGAAACAACATAGTCACGGCCGTTGCGAGCCGACAAGTAAGTTTGCAAATGCGAACTGGTACAAAACCCTTGCGAACTGGCAGAAACCCTTGCGAACACGAAAAAAATAAAAAATCCGCAAATTCGCGAGAGTTCGCGGATTTTGCGGATTGCGAATTCGCAAATACGCAAATTTGCAAAACGCAAATTCGCAAAATTCGCCCATGCTTATTGTGTAGTCTTTGCCTTAGGTGGGGTATAATAAGGATGTATTCTGAATATCTGTCAAGAAGATAGAATTTAAAAAGATCTTTATTAGAAAAGGGTTAAACATTTTAGGGCTTTTTAGGAAGTTAACAGATATACTTACTTGTTAGAATTCTGTAGTCTTTGACTTAGGTGGAGTATAATTAGGATGTATTCTGAATATCTGTGAAGAAGATAGAATAAACAAATATTTATTACTAAAAAGCTTAAACATTTAGTGCCTTTTAGGAAGCCAACAGATATACTTACTTGTTAGAATTTTGTAGTTTTTGCCTTAGGTGGAGTACAATTAGGACTTATTCAGAATATCTGTGTAGAATATAGAAGAAAAAAAAAATCTATTAGAGAAAATATTTAGTATTTTAGGGCGTTTTAGGAAGCCAACCAATATACCTACATTTTTAAATAGTCTACTATTTTCCTTTGGTGGAGTAGATTTAGGATGCATTGTGAATATCTGTAAAGGAAATAGAATAAAGAAAAAAAAGGCTATTATAAAAGATTTCTAAAGAAATGTATTTTGTGTGTTACAAAACATTTATATATACTTACAATGAGTATGTAGTGGCTAAGAATTAGTCATAGGTTATTTGATGATTTTTAGAAATATCTGTGGAGGGAATAGTAAAGTAGAAAAATAAATGTTATTTAAACTATTAAGAGATATAGTTATATTTCGAGCTTAGTACTTGTTTTGTAGAAAAATTAGCTATAACTTACTTGAAATATTTATGTAGAAATCTTGGGGCATATTACCAAGCAATAGCGATAATTATCGCTATTGCTTGGTTAGAGACAAAAATTTACCGCAGCGCTGCGGCGATTTTTACCGCAAATAAACCTTGGTATTACCAAGGTTTAACGCAAATGCTGTAAAAATCGCCGCAAAGCATGAATATCGCTGAAAAGTCAGCGATATTCATGCATTAGCGAGCTAATGCTCTTAGCCATGTTATCCACCTCCCATTGGATAACATGGCTAAGAACTGCTCAGGGCAGGTGTTAGCTTTTGGAGATATTCCCGCTTAGCGCGAATATCTCCAAAAGTTGGTAGTAGGAGATAGCGATGTTAGCGACTGTTTTCAGTCTCTAACATCTTGGCACGCCCACTTTGCATCTCATTAGTGATAAATATCACTGACATGCAAAGTGGGGCCCAAGATGGTCGCTATCTCCTACTAGCTGTCGCTAACTGGTGTTAGCGGCAGCTAGGTAATAGGGAGATAATTTTATCTCCTCTTTCTTGGCTTTTAAAGCCAAAAAAGCGGAGATAAACCCCCTTGATAATATGCCCCTATGTTTTCTGCAGTAGAATTCTCAGGAATAACGTTGTCAAAGTGTAGCCTTCTTTATTCTATAGAGTTACCAGCAGGAATTGGCTGTAGGAATGTACTCCTTTTATAGTGTGTATTCCATGTGTTCATTCATCAAAAGTTCAAAGTTCAAAAAGTACTTTATTCGGTTAAAAGTCAATAACCATAAAAGCAACAGATAAAAGAAATACATTTACAGTGTTGAATAGTACAGCTGTTTGTAAAGGGAGAAGTTATCGCGGTTCATGTAATCCATAGTATATACAGTATTAAATTTCATCTAGACAAACTGATTTCCGATATTTAAAAACCTGTTTAAAAAACTCAGATAATGAAGCAACAGTAAAAACATTGTCCATTTTTTGCAATTCTAAAAATGCTGGGCGACATCTATACAGGTTCATCTCTTTTAGGATAGGGACAATAAGTTTCCTACGGGGCAGAGTATAAAATTTACAAAAGAATAAAACAAGTATATTAGATTGTACAGATAATTCATCACAAGGGCATACAGGCAATTCATTGGACCAAAAGTTCATTTCAGGGAAAGTAAATAATCTAAAAACAATATTAAATCTGAAACGTGTTAAGAGGAATCTATCATAATTAGGCATATGTAGGGTTAGGTATGGCTGTAATTTATCTCTGGTTAAAATTAACTGATGTGAAGAAACAGTCTTTTTCTTAGTTTCTTCGAACAGTCTTTTTTCTCTCAGATACTCCATACACAGTTTTTTCAATGTTTTTCTAGGAATGTGTACCATAGTATATGGATCATCGTAATATTGTAAGCGGTCAATTTCCATCAGGAATGTTCTGATGTAATTTAACCATTCAAGTCCATTTACTTTTCCAAGTTTTAGCACATCCTGTAATATGGCGCGATTTAATACACATTTATTTACAGTCCAAACTGTGCCACAGAAGAATGGGCTGTATTCTAATTATGTCTGAAATGTACGGCAACCCCAGCTCAGCATGGCAAATAAAAGTCGCTGTACTTTCTGGTATTGACAGGATATGCCGTAAAAATTTATTTTCAACTGTTTGGAGTGGTTTTATGTTGGAGTAACCCCCGAGCCCTGCTCCATACAATGCCACCGATACACACGTTGCATTATAAATAGTTAAAATTTCCTTAATCGTTTTTTTCCCCAATTTTCTTATGAAACTCTTCAGTGCCATTATTGTCTTAGAGAACAGGAGCGTTCTTGCCTTCACCGCCCTTGACCAGGAACCGGTCTCGTGAAACAAGATTCCGAGATAAGGGAAGGGGGATGTTCTTTCTAGAGGGGCGTTATTTATATACATCGTTTTCATTTGCTTTTTAATGCGTGTGCCACAGTTCATTGAGATGTCTTGCTACAATTTATTTTTAAGTCCAGGCTGAGCATAAACTGGTTAAAAGATGTTATCAGTTTTTGCAGGGCCATGGGGGTACGGGCCATTAAGACAGCGTTGTCTGCATACAAGAGTGCAGGGATAAATCTTTTTCCAATCTTAGGCATATCCCCACACTCTTGCAACAGACAACTTTCAAGGCCATTTATGTAGATAAGGAATAAAAAGGCGGCCAGGACGCACCCCTGGCGTACACCGCGCTCTATTCCAAAAGGCCTACTGCATTCCCCCCCTTTTCCATAACGTACAATAGCAGTGGCTCCTGAATATAACTCCCTTAAAAATGGAATTATCGGCTTTTCTGCGCCCAGCCTTGACATCAGGTCCCATAATTTAGAATGAGACACACAGTCGAAAGCCGATGTAAGATCAACAAATGTAAAATACAAACGCTCCCTTTTTATCATAATATATTTCTGCTGGATCATAAATAAATTTAGACCCTGCTCCGTTGTTCCTATGCCCTTTTGAAATCCGAATTGTAGGTCACTTATTACCCCAAACTCCTCTGCCCAGTTTTGTAATTTAGTTAAAATGACTCTACCAAGGATCTTTATTGATGAGTCAAGAAGGGATATTGGCCTATAACAGGCACAATTTTGTCTGTCTCCCTTCTTGTAAATAGGTACAATGATTGATTTAAACCAAGATGGACTCAGTCCCCTTACTAGGGCTGCATTAAAAAGTTGTACAAGCATCGGACCCCAGATTTCACTATTCGCCTTGTACAAATCTGCCGGGATCCCATCTGGGCCAGCCGCCTTACTGCCCTTTGTGGCTTCCAGATTTGTTAAGACCTCGGGTAAAGTTACCATCAAATTATGTGCCTCATCTCCTGACTCGTCTACCGGGTTTAAACCTATATCTTGAACCTCATCTATGGACATGTAAAGAGTGGAAAAGTGTGCAACCCAGTCCTCCTCATTAATCGTGATTTCCAATCGAGCTTTAGTGTTTTCATAGGGTAGGGGGGCATTTACCATCCTCCAGAAGGCAGATATATCTTTAGTTTGTGAGGCTGCACATAGTTCTTCCCATACCACCCTTTTAATGGAATTCTTCCTATCTTTTAGTGTCTGGTTATAACTTTTCCTTAGGTTTCTTATCTGAGCAATATCTCGTGGCACCTTATGTATTGCATGTTTAAGTTCTGTAAGGGCCTTGGTGCAAGTCCTGTCAAACCATCTTGTGCCATTCTTGGACCCATTTTTTGACGCTAATTTCAAATTCTCCTTGATAGTGGATGCAATGATATTAAAGTACTCTATTATGCTTTCACTATCAGAATCTTCGCCCAGACAAATTTTAAAACTATCGGCACAGGTATTTACCAACTTTTAAAAAAAATCTTCCGGTACCACCTTACTCCACTTGAGAGTATACCCATTCTGTCTCCCTAGCGCCACATCTGGTGCAACCTGCGCTAGGGTCAGATCATTTCGTCGTGCCAAAAAAAGGTTCTCAATCTCGAGTATTTCAGATAAGTGGTCACTCATTGGTGCGTCCAAAATTTTAAAACTACCTATCTTGTGACCGTAACCATTTGAGCAGAGGCTAAAGTCAATGGTAGTGGATGCTCCCCTCCCAATAAAAGTTGATACAAAAAGTGTTGGTTGCTGAGTCATTTCATTTACAAAACCCAAATCGTAATCAAACAATAATTCATTCAAAAAGTCCCCAGTTTGAGTATGTTTAAAATGTGAGAGGTTAATGTCCTGCTCTAACATTAAACCACAAATGCCTTTTTGGCCTTTTGTACATAATGGACAATTAAAATCACCCCCCCCCCCCCATAAAATCATTACTTCCTTCTCCTTGCTGTCTAGTTCACATTGTAAATCATTGGCTAACATTTTCAAAATATCCCGAGACATATTACCTGGGATATTGTTATAGAAATTTATAATTACAAGACACAGTCCAATTTTGGTATCTATCGCTAATTTATGGTAGAAATCACAATTAGAATAAAAACATACCTTCTCGTACATTAAACCATTCGAGAGGTACGTAGTTAGGCCACCTTAGGTCTCCCATATGCACCACCTACTGCTGGGGTACAAAATGTTTTGTAGCCATTTACATGTATGGGATCTATAGCCCAAGTTTCTTGAAAGGCCATAATGTCCAGGCCATTTGTAACAGTTTCCCAGGAAGGATTGGTAATTTTTGGTTTCAAACCTGCCACATTCCAAAACATTATGGTACATATGTCTTTATTTAGGTCCATACCACCATTATCTATTTCCCTCCCCTCATTTATAGATTTGTTGTTTCTGGGGGTATTAATATCTGCAGCGGTTTGCTTTCCATTATTCCTGGTATCTACTCCATTACATTTTTTATTCTCCCTCCACAAGGTATTAATCACATTTGTGGTATCATTTTTGTTCAGTGGCCTTTTTTCACTTTCCTTCCTTGTACTCATATCAAGGGGTGACTGGTTTCCACTACTATCCATTGGCTTACTTAGGGTGAATAGGGATAAGGGGGACTGTAGGGCCTCATTGTGTTCTGGATGTCAGTCCACTGCCTCCAATTCGCTAAACCGATTGAAGCAGGGGATGGTAAATGGAACATATTGTGAACCCATCCATTCTGCATGTCGGTATCGGTCGGCGTAATGTGTTCTCCCTACCCTTCGCTGAATTGAAGTACAGCCATCGTTTACCCCCTCTCCCCATGTATTTTGAGTTGGATCCCCAAGCATTTCATGACCCCACCCTCCCCGAGGATAATTTGAACCCCTCATCCAGCTCCATCTATTATCCGTAGGCTGAGCTGGCATGTAGAAAAAAGAGAGTGGTCTTGCCACAATTGTGACTCCATTATTTCTCTTTGCCCCCAGACAAATATGGTCCACTGTTCTAGGATCTTCAAAGGTTACCACCATAGTCTCCTTGAATTCTCTTTTTTTGGTTTTTCCCACCCAAGGAACCCTCTGCACCATTAAGATATTACTAGTTATGGTTGGTGGAAGGGGTGGTTGGAATTTAACCAGTAAAGCACCTTATTTTTAAGTGTCCAAAATGATTCCGTGGCCTGGGCAGCCAGTTCAGGAACCCCAGTTAGGATTACCACGTATGGGCATGCATCTGGTGGTAAATTGATCCCTCTACGTTTTTCAGTCCTATCTTGTAGAAGTTTATCAGGACTGTGGGTGGGGGCATTTAAGGTGGCTGGTTTGTTTGTGTTATCCTCAGTGGTTGAAGTAGATTTAACCGAATTTTTACTTGTCACAGGAGGGCAAGGGTTTAGCAGTGGTGTTTTGGGAGCTGATTTTTTAACTTCAACTAAGGGCTTATTTATTATTTGTGGTTTATTTACAGGCAGGGTTAAGTGGGCTACTTTTTTAGTCTGGGTCAAACGCAAGGCTTCTATATCCTTATGTAGGACCTTTAGTTGGGTTTCTATTACCAGGTGCTTATTTCCCAGAGGAGACAAGAGGGATTTAATAAGAGTCTTTAGTGTCGATATAAGTAGATCTTCCCTATCTATACTGATGGTTGTACTATTGGGTGTAGTGCTGTTATTAAAAATATCAGCCAGAGTGTCATCTAAGATGGAATCATCAATAGTCAATGGCATTGTCCTAGCGCCAACTTCTTCTTTCCCTTGCCCACTTTGGAAGCTCCCCTCACTTGTTCTTTACTATTATCGGCTCCCGGTTTATGAACAGTTGCCAATTTTGTCTTCTTGGAGGTGGTAATATTGTTTTTAGTGTGCCTATTCTTTGGAATTGCTCCCTCCCTTTTCCCTTGCGACTCAATATTGCTACTTTCCGCCTGGGAGTCTATTTGTGTGGTAATCAGGATGTTCCCCGATGGTACCAGGTACTGAGAATCACAGGGAATAGAATCCCAGAGTGCCGGCTGGGTAGACAAGTTGTTATGGACCTCTACATACGTCTGCAAAGGGGTGGTATTGCTTACTATATTTTCCGGGCTACGGGCCACAGCAATGTGGCCTATAGATGACCTCTTTGCAAATGCTAGATCCTGGGATACCCTTCTCTCCATAAGCACAATTCCCTGATCTATCAATGTGTTTGTGCGTACTATAAAGTCATCGAGGGTTCCTGTCATCTTTGACCCTCCAGCTGCAGCCTTACTTCTAGTTTCGCAAGCTATTGCACAGGAAGAAATGAATCTACAATCACAGTTTTATAGTCAACCTCAAGTGATTGTAATGAACAAAATGAGCTAATCTGTGTATTTGAGATGAATGCTTACAAGTCCAAGGTGATCCAGCGGAGAATTGAGCAGTGTTTCGGGCCCAGCCCAGCCTCCTCCGGCCTCTGATGGCCACAGACGGCCCGCCCTTTGCCCGGGCTTAGCGCGGCGCCGGCCCGCGCGGGTCCCGCGTCGCGGAGCAGTGATGGAATTATAAGGAGGCAGGCGGGGGCCTACTGGGCCTCGCAGTCCCACAGCGTCAAGAATTCAGCCCCGGTATCCTGTGAATGGCACCCGCGAAGCGGGGGCTGTGAAAAGTATCTCCAAACACCCTCAGCAATCCTCGTAGTCAGGAGTCAGGAGCACAGAGGTTTACCGGTCAGCCAGGTGAGCAATAATGAAAAACGGCATCCGTGGAGCGGGAACCTTCAGACCAAGATAAGGAGGCAGGCGGGGGTGTGGCCACTGCGGGAAGAGGCGGCAGGTGTGCGGCAAATGGCCTGCTGGGCCTCGCAGTCCCACAGCGTCAAGAGTTCAGCCCCGGTATCCTTTGAACGGCTCCCGCGAAGCGAGGGCCGTGAAAAGTATCTCCAAACACCCTCAGCAATCCTCGTAGTCAGGAGTCAGGAGCACAGAGGTTTACCAGTCAGCCAGGTGAGCAATAATGAAATTTGATTGGATGTTTTAAGAAAGGGAGCATTTCATTGGTTAGTTTGAATTTTTTTACATTTAATTGCTTGGTTTCTTGTTGTGAAAAAGCAAATCTGAGAAGAATTCTGCATTGAAGGTCGATATTATTTTATTATATTTCAAAATATGTATTTATAATGTTATAATATATGTTGACTAATTAGTATTTATTAATGTATATGCTGCAATGTTTTGATAATATGTGGCAAAAATGGTAGAAAAAATTTATGGGTTTTTCAAAATGTTTATATTTCCTTTTATATGTATTGTGGAGTGCATATAGTACACAAAAGGAAGATTTAAATATAAAATAAAGTATTAGATGTATTAATTTTATTGTCGATAATCGTATATTTTCGATATTTTGGCTATCTATATATATGCTGTCAATATTTTTGTAGTGTGACATATAATTTTTCTTAAAACGATATTTTTGTACTCTATATATTTGCTATCTATATTAGTGTAGTCGATATTTTAAATAGTCGATATTTTGTCCTCAATATTTTTGTAGTTTCTTAAATCAATATAGGAGCTCGATATAATTGTAGTCGATATTTTTTCAACGATATTTTAGCAACTCGATATAGTGTCCGTCGATATTATGTCAGTGATCCGTTTTATTTGGAGGAAAACATATAATTGTATTTGGTGATCTACTACTACTCACACCTGTGAAAGGCTAACCGGTTTTTACAACCCTTCTTCATGAAGACACTAAAAAATCTTTGGGAAGTATTGGAAATGTGAATATTTGGAGTTATTTTGAATATAAGGAACTTATCAAGAACATGCGACAAACAAATGATGAAGATTATGGAAATATTCTTTAAAATATTAAAATTGGTGTCTTAACAAAGAATGGAAGAAATGCTTTAGAAAGTTAGCTACTAAAAAACTTGTTTCCAAAAGAAAATATTGCAGCTAAATAATGTACCATAGAATTGTTGAAATGGAATCCATAATTTGCCTTATGCCAACACTGACAGCATGCTCTACATTCAATGAAGAGCTGTTGAAACTGGAGAATGAACCAATAATGAAAATGGTAGCTATTGATAATATAGAACATGAAGGAGTAACTATTCTTTTGTCAGAGAAATAGTTTTTTTTTTCTTTTTCAGATTTTTAATTGGGCTTCATGAAGCCGATGAAATTCAGATACAAGAAATCCGTAGTCACTTCAATACAGCATTAAAGGAAAATGCTTTCAGTACAAAATAAAAAAAGGACGTCGATCATTGAACCTTAATAAAGGTTGTATGCTGGCCACCGGGCCCAAGTGAAGCCAGCTATGAATGTGCCCCAAGGAGGTGTTGCCCTTTATTTACAAGCGCCGAGGCTGCACCCAACCTTGTGCACTGAAGTCCATAAAACTGATAAATAAGACCGTCGAACAGTAACAACTCATTTGTCTTCGATCCAGAAACATAAAGTGCCCCCAAAGTTAAAAAAAACTGGCTCATGGAGAACGCTAGTATGAACATTGAACAGGATTAGCTAAACAAATACTATTGCAGGTGGACTATGAGAACGAATCAGCGAGGCTCCATAACTCTTTATAAATACAGCCATTGGAAGGTGGATCTTGAGTCAGGAATGGATATATCGTTGCGAGCTTAGCTGTCGTAGCTGTCTCTGTATGAGCCTCCGCAGCGGTCATAGCCGCCTTGACTCCTGCCGCTGCTGTAGTAGTCCCTGGAGCCCCCGTATCCGCCACCGCCATAGCCCCCACTGCGGGAGTCGCTGAAGCGGCTGCTGCCGTAGCTGTCTCCGCCACGGCCTCGGCCTCCACGGAAGCCCCGTCCGGATGAGCCGCCCCGGTAGCCTCCTCGGCCGCCGCGCTCAGACTTGCTGGCCTGGTCCACGCGGATCTGACGCCCGTCCAGGGTCTTGACGTTCATGGCCTGCAGCGCGTCCTTGGAGTCCTCCTGGTTCTCGAAGGTGACGAAGCCGAAGCCCCGAGAGCGCTGCATCTCGCGGTCCTTCACCACGACCACTTCCGCGATCTGCCCGTACTTGCTGAACTGCTGCTCCAGGTTCTGCTCGTCCGTGTCGAAGCTCAGGCCTCCTACGAACAGCTGTCCATCATCGGACGACATGATTCCAGATCGCGCTGCGGCTTCACAGATGGTCAAAGTTCCAGAGAAATCGTTGTTAAAATTAGACTCTTTGGATAAATCAATATCTAAGACTGCTGGTTTGGAAAAGACCTTATATATATCTGTAAACTGTCGGGTAATATTACGGCGTAATTTAGATGTTGAAAAAGGTTTAGTAAATGGAGCAATGGGGAAAGTTGTTGACTTTGTTAGTTATGCAAATAGAAATGGGATTGAATTTTTGAAGATTAAATTTGATTAGATTAAAGAAGTGACACAGATTTGACGCTGTTCTGTTCGTTTCTTGCTTGTAAAAGATTTGTATGTTCGAAGAAATCAGTTTCCTGTTTGTTTAGCATATGCAGTGACTATTCATAAATCTCAAGGTTTAAGTGTAGACAATGCTTTGGTAAATATTGGAAGTTCTGTGTTTAAAGAGAGTATGATATTATCAACAATGGTCCTGTCGGGTATGAACAAAATTGCTTCAAATACTGTACTATCTCAAAACATATTTATGGCATAATAGTATTACTTATTACGACATCTAGATTAAATCATTAAGTGCAAACCAAACAAGAAGGGTCAGGACATGTTTTTAATCAGTGAATTATTTTTCATTCATGTCTTATCTTTTAGTTTTCAACTGACTTATGGAGTCAGTTGAAAACTAAAAGATAAGACATGAATGAAAAATAATTCACTGATTAAAAACATGTCCTGACCCTTCCTCTTGTTTGGTTTGCACTTAATGATTTAATCTAGATGTCGTAATAAGTAATACTATTATGCCATAAATATGTTTTGAGATAACTACAGTATTTGAAGCAATTTTGTTCATACCCGACAGGACCATTGTTGATAATATCATTGTATTGTCCAGGTTCTGAGGGACACTGGGTTACCCCATAGGAAGTTTACTTTGTTTAAAGAGAGTATGGCATATGTTGCATTGTCGCGAGTAAGTTAGAAATTAGCATTTAAGAAAACCATTGAAATTCAATGAAAAAAGATAGGTTTCAGGCACGTTATAGTTAGAAATTAGCATTTAAAAATCCTTAGAAATTCACTGGGAAAGCCATAGGTTTCATTCACGTTATAGTTAGTTGGACATTTCACTCATACAAAACCATAGAAAGGTTGCTGTTATAGTTAGTACAGCTAGCTATAACTCAAGACCCCGCAATGCACTGCTGATGACGTCACATATTACATCATTCATGACATGGTCAGTGACATCTCAAATGACATCACTGATGACATCATCCATGTGAAAATCTAATGCACCTCCTCCCACACTAATATAACCTTTGATACACACACTGTAAATACAGACTACCATGTTCGAAATCATTGACACACCAATACCGGTTACCACATATGCACTCACTGATTCCTAGGTCTACACACACATCCACTCATTCACTCATACAGTCACTCATACATGCAGTCACTGATCAATATAACACTATCAAATGCACTCATACACCTATAAAGACATTAACACACCACCACTCATCCTAGTCAGTCATGCACTCTTCCTAGTCAGTCATGCAAAGAATCAATCACAGTTCCATTTACTCACCTACACAGTTATACACACACCACCTCATTTATTCATAGATACTAATGCATAATTAGTATCTTACATAATCACTAATACATACAGCCACTCTCACAATCACTGACTCTCATGTACACTCATTTTTATACACCAACTCTCACATACACTGCCTTTTACATATGTCTTTAGCTGGACATATGTTATGTTAATATAGACTTATAGGTACAAAAGGGGGTGGTGATGGACGGAGCATCTGAATCAATCAAACACTCACACCCAGTCAAAAGATCTGGGTTTAATCCATCACCGTTCTTTAGCCCACTCTGCCACCCCAGTTCAGACATGGCTATATGCAAATCAGTCTGACCCTGTGCCTTATGGGAACAGTCCAGCCCGAACTGCCAAGCCATGTCTTCCCTGGACCGGAAACAAGCTTCCGAGGACTGGTTTCTGGCATTCCAGCCGTCTTCAGCCCGGCTTGCTTGAATCCAGTGGCAAA
Organism: Lissotriton vulgaris; assembly: GCF_964263255.1. Taxonomy (NCBI): domain Eukaryota; kingdom Metazoa; phylum Chordata; class Amphibia; order Caudata; family Salamandridae; genus Lissotriton; species Lissotriton vulgaris. The sequence goes on from NW_028247265.1 coordinate 41,861, forward strand.
GTGAGCAAGGGACTCACGTCTGAGCATACCCTGCCACACTTATGGCGGCCAAAAGCGGTACAAAAGGGGGTGGTGATGGACGGAGCATCTGAATCAATCAAACACTCACACCCAGTCAAAAGATCTGGGTTTAATCCATCACCGTTCTTTAGCCCACTCTGCCACCCCAGTTCAGACATGGCTATATGCAAATCAGTCTGACCCTCAATATAACACTATCAAATGCACTCATACACCTATAAAGACATTAACACACCACCACTCATCCTAGTCAGTCACGCACTCTTCCTAGTCAGTCATGCAAAGAATCAATCACAGTTCCATTTACTCACCTACACAGTTATACACACACCACCTCATTTATTCATAGATACTAACGCATAATTAGTCTCTTACATAATCACTAATACATATAGCCACTCTCACAATCACTGACTCTCATGTACACTCATTTGTATACACCAACTCTCACATACACTGCCTTTTACATATGCCTTTAGCTGGACATATGTTATGTTAATATAGACTTATAGAAGAATAGGAGGGTTGTAGGAGCACTCCGAATTTCTCTGAATTTTTCTGTTTTTTACACTGGTGCTGCGATTGTTAAGGGTTGTCAGTCCTGGTTATGAAAGTTCGTTATGGTGGTGTTGAGTTACCACCCAATCGCGCACTGTTCACGTGGCGCCGTGGCGCTTTATATAATCTTATTAAATCAAAATGTGTTTTAAACCACTCTTGTGTTATATTCCACACTTTTATTTTTCTAGTTCATATTGTTTTTCATGTGAATCATAGTTGCTTTTTTAAACATACACAATTCTGTTTCATTGCTAACATGTATTCACAGGGTTTATACATTCCATGTTCATCAGTTTATACTTGGCACATGTAATATCATACATTTATTCAACATTTTACGAATGAGCCCAATGCATTTCGGCACTCGTGTGTGCCTTCATCAGGGGCAGTATCTGGTCCTTGTAGTAATGTATGACCTTAGTCCTGTCCCTCAGTATGGCCCTTGTACCTTAAAAGACGGTATCTCGAGTCTCTGATTCAAATGTGCCTCAGGTTTCTGTGTTTTGTTCTTCGTTATCCCGATCTGTTGTTAACGTAACTTCTGCTCTAAACGATTCGGAGTACATTTGAATCAGAGACTCGAGATACCGTCTTTTAAGGTACAAGGGCCATACTGAGGGACAGGACTAAGGTCATACATTACTACAAGGACCAGATACTTCCCCTGATGAAGGCACACACGAGTGCCGAAATGCATTGGGCTCATTCGTAAAATGTTGAATAAATGTATGATATTACATGTGCCAAGTATAAACTGATGAACATGGAATGTATAAACCCTGTGAATACATGTTAGCAATGAAACAGAATTGTGTATGTTTAAAAAAGCAACTATGATTCACATGAAAAACAATATGAACTAGAAAAATAAAAGTGTGGAATATAACACAAGAGTGGTTTAAAACACATTTTGATTTAATAAGATTATATAAAGCGCCACGGCGCCACGTGAACAGTGCGCGATTGGGTGGTAACTCAACACCACCATAACAATATAGACTTATAGAGCACATTATCACCCAGGGGTATCTAAGCGCTATCAACGGAGGTACACCACCAGCGAGGGACGCAGAGACTCTACTCAGAGGGGCCCCCAGGCCTCCAGAAAAGCACAGTCTTCAATTTCTTCCTAAAAGGAGGGAGATTAGTTTCTTTCCGAAGTTTAACTGGAAGGCGTTTCCAAGCCTGAGGGATAGTGCTAGAGAAAGCTCTACCGCCCATAGACGCAAGGTTAAACCGGGGGCAGACCAAGTTACAAGCATCAGCTGACCGAAGAGTCCTACTCGGCATATAGTTGATCAGTCGGTCCTTGATATAGCTAGGGGATGAGCTGTGAATGGCCTTGTGTGCAATACAGAGGCTTTTGAATTCGGTTCTCTGAGTAATCGGAAGCCAATGTAGGTCCTGTAATAAGGGCATGACACGGGTTCGCCTAGGTTTTTTGAAAATTAATCTGGCAGCGTCATTCATTACAACCTGGAGCCTAGCCAGGAGGTTTTTAGGTAAGCCATAATATAAAGAGTTGCCGTAATCGAGACGTGCAGAATCAAAGCTGAAACTGCCAGTCTAAGAGTGGAGAATGACAGCAGTGACAACAGTTTCCGAAGCTGGCGCAGCAGACTGACACATGTTCCCACCACAGCCGACCCCTGCTGTGTCATGGATAACAAGGCATCAACCTTGATACCAAGACTTTTTACCGCCACCGCGGGTTCTGGGAAAGGCCCTAATTCTACCGGCCAAAACAGATCACTCCAAGGATTTGAAGCTGTGGTGACCGCTAAAACTTCAGTTTTGTCAGGGTTTATTTTTAATGAATTAGCCGACATCCAGTTGATAGTAAACTTGAGAATGTCTTGCATTCTCAGGTGAGCCGTAGGTGAGTGGTCAATGTGGATCAGAATCAGAGTATGGTCGGCGTAATTATAAACCCTGCAGTAATTCTGGTTCAGTGCTGCTATCAGGGGCTGCAAATAGATATTAAAAAGCAGAGGTGATAAAGCTGAACCCTGGGGCACTCCACATGTCAGCATAGCTGGGTTGGACACTAGATTCGCTAGTTGGACTCGCTGGGAGCATTCCCTAAGAAAGGAAGCCGTGCCCTGGATCCCTAGATCCTTAATCCGCGATAATAGTTGGCCATGATCAACGGTATCAAACGCCGCGGATAAGTCAAATAAGACCAGAGCACACAGAATTTTCTTATCAGCCCTGAGTCTCAGGTCACCCAGCACGGAAAGCATGACCAATTCCGTGCTGTGATGGGCTCTGAACCCAGCCTGATTGGGCTCAAGAAGATGATTAGACTCTAGGAAGCGAGTAAGAGAATATAGAACATGCTGTTCTAGAATTTTTTGCCAGAAAAGGCAGCTGAGAGATTGGCCTGAAGTTCTTTACATTTTTAGGATCTGCGCCTGGTTTCTTTAGAAGCAGAACCACCCGGGCTTCCTTAAAATTAGAAGGGACAAGTCCCGTTTCCAAAGGAAGGTTCAAAAGGGCAAGCACTTTATCCTCCATACCCGGCCATGCTAACTTAAAAATGTTAGGAGGGCAGGGATCAGATGGAGAGCCTGATTTCACCCGTCCCACCAGGGTGGACAGAAGCTCCATTGTGAGGGAGGGCAGACTAGTCAAAAAGTTCATTGTCAGCCTAGGGGGAGGGGAAGGAGGCTCGATTGAACAGAGAAGGTTTGGGGTATGACTGATTTCTGTCATCAGATCCTTTATCTTGCCCAAGAAAAAGGTTTGAAAATCATGGCAATCTTTTTGACTAAAGGTCGCTTTCTTGCACCCTAGCCGTCCTCAAATCATTTAGGACCCTGAACACTTCTTTCTGTGGGTTGGCAGTCTCCATAATTGTTGCCTCATAAAATTCGGCCTTCCGTAAATGGATGGCTTTTTTGTATGCAGCGAACTTCTGTACATAAGCAGAAAGGGCACTGGGTTCGTAAGACTTGCGCCATGCTCTCTCACATTGGCGGAGGACTTGTTTTTGTTCCCTGAGAGCATTATTAAACCAGGGTGTCCCCTTACCCTTGTCTACCAGTTTGATTTTATGGGCCGGTGCCACTACCTCGATGGCATCCCTAAGTTTAGACAACAGGGTAGAGCTCTCAGTCTCCAAGTCGTCCTTCATAGGTGAATAGTTATCAGAATCTAATAGGTTGGCTGTCAGGTCAATCACTTTGACCTGCCTCCAACTACGCAGTGTTTTCCATTCCGATGTAGCTTTTGATCTTCTTGTGAAGAGTGGATATTGGCCTTCAATTAGATAGTGGTCTGACCAGGAGCATGGAGAGATAACTAAGGGACCTATAAGTGAGCAGGTTGACCAAACTATGGGGCTCATTAGGATGGCGGACGGAAATGCGACCGCAGTCCTGGAGTAGGCGGAAAATGCCTTTTCCGTGTCCGCCTGCCGCGGTCACTCCGTCCGCCATATTAGGATTGTAAACACTGTCAAAAGTCCGTGCGCGACGGAAGAGCACGCACCGTCGCCGAACCACACCCGACCCCGCGGCGCACGTAACCAATCCAGAGACACCGCCGTACGGACTGACGTCAACGACCGTCCCCCAAATCACGATGGCGGAAAACACACATAAAACCGCTGCGGAAAAACAACCTGCCTGAACACGGCAGATTCCCCACAGCGAAGAAACCACACAGTGCAGGGATACCCACCACAAGCTGCTTGCCGTCATGGACCCAGCGCTACACGCATTTCCGATACTCTTCGCGCTCCACCACCTGCAAGTCATGGACCATCATCGACGACGACGCAGGTACGTAACACACCATTTGCTGTCTGAAGGGGAGTACCTGCCAGGGCCGTGACGTTGGGAGGGGGAGTGTCATGTTTGAGAAACCACATTAGATCGCACAAAGATATCCACAATTGAAGTACACAAGCAGGAATGACAACGACAAACCAATACACATGATTGACTTGCTTTATTAAACATAATAGGGGTATAATCTCGGGAGTATGCAAGAGCATGGGCACTGGGTACAACAGAGCAGGTACATCATTGGCAACACATGAGAGGGCAGAATGCAGTATCAGAACAGCAACAGGGCATTGTGGCCAACAGATCAGGTACACCAGAGGCAGCACATGAGAGGGGCTAAGTGCATCAACAGTCCATTGCACTGAACATGTACATCATTGGCAACACATGAGAGGGCAGACTGCAGTATTAGAACAGCAACAGGGCATTGTGGCCAACAGAGCAGGTACACCAGAGGCAGCACATGAGAGGGGCTAAGTGCATCAACAGTCCATGGCATCAAACAGGTACAGCAGAGGCAGCACATGAGAGGGCCGACTGCAGTATGAGAACAGTAACAGGGCATTGTGGCCAACAGAGCAGGGACATCAGAGGCAGCACATGAGAGGGGCTAAGTGCATCAACAGTCCATTGCACTGAACAGGTACATCAGAGGCAGCACATGAGAGGGGCACAGAGCATCAACAGTACATTGCACTGAACAGGTACACCAGAGGCAGCACATGAGAGGGCAGACTGCAGTATCAGAACAGCCACAGGGCATTGTGGCCAACAGAGCGGGGACATCAGAGGCAGCACATGAGAGGGGCGAAGTGCATCAACAGTCCATTGCACTGAACAGGTACATCATTGGCAACACATGAGAGGGCAGACTGCAGTATCAGAACAGCAACAGGGCATTGTGGCCAACAGAGCAGGTACATCAGAGGCAGCACATGAGAGGGGCTAAGTGCATCAACAGTCCATTGCACTGAACAGGTACATCAGAGGCAGCACATGAGAGGGGCACAGAGCATCAACAGTCCATTGCACTGAACAGGTACATCGGAGGCAGCACATGAGAGGGGCACAGAGCATCAACAGTCCATGGCATCGAACAGGTACATCAGAGGCAGCACATGAGAGGGCAGACTGCAGTATCAGAACAGCAACCGGGCATTGTGGCCAACAGAGCAGGGACATCAGAGGCAGCACATGAGAGGGGCTAAGTGCATCAACAGTCCATTGCACTGAACAGGTAGATCAGAGGCAGCACATGAGAGGGGCACAGAGCATCAACAGTCCATTGCACTGAACAGGTACATCAGAGGCAGCACATGAGAGGGGCACAGCGCATCCACCGTCCATGGCATCGAACAGGTAATGTATGTATACTTGTAAAGCGCACTGTTACCTCGTTACGTGGTGTCTTAGCGCTGTATACCGCTGGGGAACCCGTCCTGGCTTTCCCTGTGAGAGGGCACCCCCAAGGTGAAGCCAGGCATCCCCGGCGCTGCTGGGGCTGTTGTGGAGATTAAGCAAGCTATTGCCCAGAGTTGCAGAGTGGGACCCATGGTTAGCGTAGGCACCTAGGCGAGAATTATCGAGTCGGCGGACATTGACCCAAGACCCTGCCGCGTCGGGAATTGAACCCTGGTCCCGGGCCGACTTCTGCTTCAGGGTCTGCCGCTTCTAACCAGTGAGCCACACTTCTCCACGTACATCAGAGGCAGCACATGAGAGGGCAGACTGCAGTATCAGAACAGCAACAGGGCATTGTGGCCAACAGAGCAGGTACACCAGAGGCAGCACATGAGAGGGGCTAAGTGCATCAACAGTCCATTGCACTGAACAGGTACATCAGAGGCAGCACATGAGAGGGGCTAAGTGCATCAACAGTCCATGGCATCGAACAGGTACAGCAGAGGCAGCACATGAGAGAGCAGACTGCAGTATCAGAACAGCAACAGGGCATTGTGGCCAACAGAGCAGGGACATCAGAGGCAGCACATGAGAGGGGCTAAGTGCATCAACAGTCCATTGCACTGAGCAGGTACATCAGAGGCAGCACATGAGAGGGGCACAGAGCATTAACAGTACATTGCACTGAACAGGTACACCAGAGGCAGCACATGAGAGGGCAGACTGCAGTATCTGAACAGCAACAGGGTAGTGTGTCCAACAGAGCAGGGACATCAGAGGCAGCACAAGTACGTGGTTCAAGGTACCCGTCCCAAGGACAACAACAATGCAAGTCTGGTTACAATGGACAATCTACACACCAAGTCAAATGACATGTGAGTGAAGGGAAATACACCTCACATCACGGAAGCTGGTGGACTGCCTGAACTACTTGCCTCTGACATACTGGTAGCACCAGAAACTGGAGTGTGAGACACAGCCACAGCTCTAGTGACTGACACATGAGCCATCGACCCAGACACACTGCCAGCACCAGACATAGGAGTGTGAGACACAGCCACAGCTCTAGTGACTGACACATGAGCCATATACCCAGACACACTGCGAGCACCAGAACCAGGAGTGTGACACACAGCCACAGATGTAGTGACTGACACATGAGCCCTCGATCCAGTCACACTGCCAGCACCCGAAACAGGAGTGTGGGACACAGTCACAGCTCTAGTGACTGACACATGAGTCATCGTTCCAGACACACTGCCAGCACCAGAAATAGGAGTGTGAGACACAGCCACAGCTCTAGTGACTGACACATGAGCCATAGACCCAGACACACTGCCAGCACCAGAAACAGGAGAGGGCACAACTGAGACAGTGCCACTACATGATGCATGACAGCAAACAACAGACACAGTGCCACTATCTGACAACTGAGAGTGAACCTCTGATGCGCCACTGGGAACACCGAAATGATGAGCCACAGGGCTGTATGGGCCAGGAGGCAGGGTGGCTCTGGGAGCTGGGGATAGCTGTACTGGAGCGACATCGGGGTGGTCAGGTGTCAATGGTGTGTGTCGACGTTTCTTAGGGATATGTGAAGGCACCCTGGACATGACAGGACTGGCAAGTGGTGCAGACTCAAATGAAATATCACCCACCAAAGGTGGAGCATCTGCTGCTGGGGGTCTGCCCTCTGGGGACGTGCTGGACCCTGCTTGTCGTTTGCTGTGTGCCTGCCTTCTGGCTCCGCATCATGTGTAATGGGGGATGCAACAACAGGGTACTCCTTCCTCTGCTTCTGACAGGCCTGGATGGGAGTGGAGGTATGGGGTAACTCCGCCGCGGAGACATCTGTTTTCCGTTCCCTTAACAACATCAGCCTCAGTGCAGCCAGGGGTGATGTGTGCCTGTCCTTGATGGAGCTAGTGTCTATGGGAGAAGCCCTGTCCCTTGGATGTGCCTTGGCCGTAGGAGGAGTCTTGTCTCTGGACTTTCCCTGTTCCCTGGACGGTGCCCTGTCCCTGGCTCCAGACTTGTCCTTTGTAGTGTACCTGTCTCTGGAAGCGACCTTGTCCCTGGGTGTGTCCCTGCTCTTGGGAGATGCCCCTTCCTCTGTAGAGTGCCTGTCCCTGGGAGTGTCCCTGCTCTTAGGAGTCGCCCCTTCCTTAGCAGTGTCCTTGTCCTTGGGAGTGTCCCTGCTCTTTTAAGGTGCCTTTGCCTTTGTAGTGTCCTTGTCCCTGCTCTTGGGAGTCGCCCCTTCCTTAGTTTTGTCCTTGTCCTTGGGAGTGTCCCTGCTCTTTTGAGGTGCCTTTGCCTTTGTAGTGTCCTTGTCCCTGCTCTTGGGAGTCGCCCCTTCCTTAGTAGTGTCCTTGTCCTTGGGAGTGTCCCTGCTCTTTTGAGGTGGCTTTGTCTTTGTAGTGTCCTTGTCCCTGCTCTTGGGAGTCGCCCCTTCCTTAGTAGTGTCCTTGTCCTTGGGAGTGTCCCTGCTCTTTTGAGGTGGCTTTGTCTTTGTAGTGTCCTTGTCCAAGGGAGTGTCCCTGGACTTGGGAGTTTCCCTTGCCTTGGGAGTACATTTTGTGTGGGATGCCTGTGTAGCATGTGAAGCCATTTCCCCCAACACCCCTTGGGGATCCTGTGTGTGAACTCCAGTGTATCTCACGTCGTCTTTGGTAACAGATTTTCCTGTCCTAGGGGATAGTGTCTGTGACCTCCGTGCCCTGCCGTGCTGCCTGTGGCTGCTTCTAGTGCAATAACCTGTAAAAGAGTCCTGGTCAGAAAATTCACTCCCCCCTGAGACATCAAGTGGTGTAGATGGGGGAACAAAAGTAGCACCCTGTCTATGCGACTGTACAATGGCAGAAGACACAGTGTTTGCCAATGACTGGACTGTTCTGTGTAGACCAGCAACATCGCCATGCATCCCCTCCATGAATGCCACCACCTGCCCCAACTTCCTATCGTGGTCTTGGAATGCATTGATCATGTTGGTCTGCCCCACACACAGCTGTCGCCTCAAATCAACAGCCTCGGCACAAAGTGCACTTTGGGTCACCGGGGCAGGGGCAGCGGTGCCTGCACCTAAGGCCACTCTGCTCCCCCTATTTCTGCGTGCACGAGCAGTACTTGGTGCAGTTGGCTGCAGTGTGGGACCTGTGTGCTGTGTCCCGACCGAAGGTGTTGATTGCCCACTCCCTGTCTGTGACAACAGTGCTGACTCACCAACACTGTCGGAAGATGAGGACGATAGTGTTTTGACATGCGAGTCCTCAGGGACGGTCCTGTCCCCCTCTCCGGGGCTGCCCTCTTCTGTGTCAGTCTGCGTGTGTGTGATGTCTGATCCAGATGCATTGCCACCACTCATCTCCGTCGTCTGTGGGTCAGTGCCCTCTGCCAAAGCTGAAATAGAGAGAAAGGAGGTGTAAGTGCCACACTCACGTACTGAAGGACAACAAATCTTTAATTCCATTTCAGACAAAGAACATGTAGCCCCCATCCTGCACATGTCCCACCCCTACCAGTCATCCTGACATTAAAGACCCGGGGTGGCTGTGACACATGTACATCATACGAACAGGGCAAGTGCATGTAGATCTGCACACATGTCATGCCATGGGACCACAGACCTCTACGGCATGTCCTTGACCCCTCAACTACTAAGCAAGTGGCCTGTCAACCTGGCGGACATGGATGCCAATGCACACTCCGCTAATGGCACCAACATGGTATTTCTGCAAAACATTCGCTCCTCGGAAGTCACTACTGTGTCTGAGCACCAATGCATGCATTGCACTCCCAAGTAACATACACATACAGTCTGCTTACTGCTAGTTTGCTGTTGATCCCCACTCAGCCGGGTGGAGAGGTCAGGATGCGTCACAGCAATGATACAGTGCATAAGAGGGGTCATGGTGCGTCAGGCCAGACGTGTAGTTCTTGGAATCATCGCCAGTGTCATCTCCGCAACATTCTTGCTAAGCCTGGATATGTCGTCCCAGCCCTTGTGGCAGTGTGTGTGTCGTCTATTGCACACCCCCACTGCACGTACAACACGTGCTATGGTCCTCCACACGGCCTTGCGAAGGTGCAGCTTTACCTACCATGATGGGAGACAAGAGGGTAATGTAAGTGGACAGTATGACATGCACAAACTTCGTAGAAACACGTATCTACATGCAGCCATGCTCTACACATGTGAAGGGCCCACAGCACACCGCCAGGCTTGCAGTAGACAGGAGCCACTGACCACCTCATGGCCAACAACATGTACACCACTGCACTTACCACATGTCCGGGTGCACCATAGAGCTGTTCGTATTGGCTGAGCACACCGGCCACAAGAACATCTAGTTCCGCTGCGGTGAAGGGATGAGACCGGATCTCTCGCACTCTCTGCATGGCAAGGTCCTGGACTGTGGCACTACAGCAGCAGTCGGTCAGCTCAGCAGCAGCAGGTCGAGGGGTTTGGTCACAGGCAGCAGTCGTTGGTCAGCTCAGCAGCAGCAGGTCGAGGTGATGGTCACAGGCAGCAGTCGTTGGTCAGCTCAGCAGCAGCAGGTCGAGGTGATGGTCACAGGCAGCAGTCGTTGGTCAGCTCAGCAGCAGCAGGTTGAAGTGATGGTCACAGGCAGCACTGGATCACAGCAGTGAATGTGTGCTTGTGAAAATCACACATATATATGGCCCTGAGCCCATGTCAGTGGCACACGTCGGCAGCAATTGGTTCCCCCTGGATGCCTCTTTCAAAAAGGGCCAATGTCTGGCCCTGGTGTGGCGGTGCATGGCTTCCGCTATTTTCGATTGCGCATACGCGCCCCACGTTACCTCTTCCCATTGGCTGCATGTGCACGGACTGTCACGGTCACACATCGACAACCGCATGTGCATGTTTCCGCGACGGATGCATCTTTTGCAACAATGTTCAATCAGTGGCGCCCCCATCGCGGTGCACGCATTCCGTGGGGGAGGTGCAGGCCAACACTTCCTTGTGATTATGAAAATCGAAATGGCAGTTCATGACCCCCCTTACAGTCACATTGCATCATCCACCGTAGACCGGCCGGCCATGGCCGGTCCTCAACCGCCGTGCCAGGCCAATCACCCACCGCCAGGCCAGCCCGGTCACCCACCGCCGTGCCAGCCCAGTCACCCACCGCCGGCCTAGCCCGGTCATCCACCGCCGTGCCAGCCCAGTCAGCCACCGCTGGCCCAGCCCAGTCACCCACCGCTGTGCCAGGCCAGTCACCCACCGCCGGCCCAGCCCGGTCACCCATCGCCGTGCCAGGCCAGTCACCCACTGCCAAGCCAGGCCAGTCACCCACTGCCGTGCCAGGCCAGACACCCACTGCCATGCCTGGCCAGACACCCACCACCGGGTGTTGACTGGCCTGGCACGGCGATGGGTGACCGGGCTGGGCCGGCGGTGGTTGACTGGCCTGGCACGGTGATTGTGGACCGGCCGTGGCCGGGGGTGGGTGACTGGCCTGGCACGGCGGTGGGTGGCTGGGCTGGCGGTGGGTGACTGGCCTGGCACGGCGGTTGTGGACCGGCCGTGGACGTCCGGTCTACGTTGGATGATGCAATGTGACTGTAAGGGGGGTCATGAACTGCCATTTCGATTTTCATAATCACAAGGATGTGTTGTCCTGCACCTCCCCCGCGGAATGCGTGCACTGCCATGGTGGCGCCACTGATTGAACATTGTTGCAAAAGATGCATCCGTCGCGGAAGCGCGCACATTCGGTTGCTGATGTGTGACCGTGACGGTCCGTGCACATGCAGCCAATGGGAAGGGGTAAACGCGGGGCGCGTATGCGCAATCGAAAATAGCGGAAGCATTGCACCGCCATGGCGACGCCACTGATTGTATATTTTCTAATGCTACACCGTCGTGGTAGTCCGCACATGCGTTATGAGGGTTGTGACCGTGATGGCGAAACAGCATATGTCATGCACTATATCATGTGTGTTCATACTATGCCCATTGATGTGCACACAATTTGCTACACATGTGCATGTCGACGTGTTGCCGATAATTTGTGTCCTTACACATGTTTCAACTTCTTCACATCTACACAGTACATCAAGGCTGTCTGGCCACATTCAGAATCTGTTGTCAGTTTGTGGTTTGTGTGTGCAAGTAACAATGGTGGGGGTACACATGCATTCTGTGTATGCGTATGTGTGTTGGCTCTTGTGTGACCATGCATGTAATGTGAGGATGCTCACCTTTGTAGGTGTGGTCATTGGTGCATGATGACATGGAGTGTGTGTAGCATTATCGTATTGTGTGTGCACGTGCATGTGTGTCTGTGATGACGCTTCTCCACATTTGGGTACTTAGGCATGTCTTGTTGGCAGTTCTTTTGACATGTGAGTACGTTACATTGTACATGTTGGCACACATCATGGTGTTAGTGGCTGCACATTTTTTTTATGCTACTCCGTATTGTAGATAATTTCAGACATGTCACACATATGATAATTGTCAACAACATTTCTAATTTTGATTGTGTTGGCCTACATGTGATAGAGTTGCACAGCTATGCATTGTTGGTAAATTGACATCTACTACATCTACTCCCACACAGGAGGGCTCCAAATGTGCATCGCCCATACACTGTGCTGGAGGATATGGTTGACAAGGAGGTGATCAGAAAATTCCGGCTTGATCGACGTAGATTGCTGGAGCTTGTAGACCAATTGTCTCATCTGCAGCCACGAAGAACATATCCTGGTTCCATTACACCCACAGCAAAGGTGATGGCGGCACTTCACTTTTTTGCAACTGGCACATTTCAGTACACAGTTGGACATGCCGGGGGGATGTCACAGTCCATGTTCAGCATAGTACTGCGGGATGTTCTCAAAGCCATGATGATTTACAAGGATAATTACATCCATTTTCCACGGGCGGCAGAGTTGCAAGCAGTCAAAGCAGACTTCTATGCACTGGGCCAGATACCACACGTAGTGGGTTCCATTGATGGCACCCATATCGTCTCATTCCACCCCAGGCACGTGAGCCGGTATATCGAAATGGAAACACTTTCATTCGCTCAACGTGCAGGTGGTGTGCCTGGCCGACAACATCATATCCCATGTGTGCGCAAGATTTCCAGGCTCCGCACATGACTCCCACATCCTGCGGAGCAGCATTGTCCCCCAACTGATGGCAAATCTGCGTCCAGAACGTGCGTGGCTTGTTGGTGAGTATGCTGTGGGGACAGTTGTGTTTTCTGTGTGGCATGCGGTACCCACCAATCCTGGTTGTGATATTTGTGTCTGTCATCCCCCCACATAGGCGACTCTGCGTACCCAAACCGGCCATGGCTGCTGAGTCCCATACGTAATCCAACTACAGCTGGTGAAATGTGATACAATGATGCCCATGGAAGGACACGTAGAGTGGTGGAACGTACTTTTGGACTGCTAAAGTCTAGGTTTCGCTGCCTGGATAAAACCGGAGGGGCCCTGCCTTACTCACCAGGCAAAGTATGCAGGATCGTGATTGCCTGCTGCATACTCCACAACCTGGCCTTGCGCAATGACATTGAACTGATCTTGGACCCTGAAGACCAACAAGTTCCTCGGCCTCCCATCCCACCCATGTCGACTGATGAGGATAGTGGTGAGGAAGAAGGTGTGCACCAGAGGCGTCAGCTCAATGATCGCTATTTCCCTTGAATGTGAGTAACTACCTCTTGCGCAGGTTGACAATGCGTGATGTTTGTTTGCTGGTGGTGTGTGGATGTGGTGTTTCAAAGCTGGCTGTTCTGGTATGTTATGTTTGCATGTGTGTGTGGTATATTTTGTGTACATGCAAAGCTCCATGATGTGTGTCCTCTCATCCACTGAATTGGTGATGAGTGTGGTTTGTGGGATGTTGCAGTACAGTGTGTTCTGATGCGTGTGAATCAGTTTCCTGACGTGTGTTTGTTGTCTCTCATTTTCCCTAGGTCACTCCCACAGAGGCATGATTCTCACCGACATTGATCCCTGCACCTGGTAACGTCTGTTTCTGAGACAATCATGTGATTAAAACATGGAGGCAACACATCATTGAGTGTTTAAGTGAAATTTATTTACAGGTTGTGAATTGATGCTGGTGGATATTTACAAGTAGGTGTTGGGTGGGGGAGTGTGAGTTGAAGGTCATGGTAGATGAAAAGACCGTGGTGACACCACATTGGGTGATGTCCAGCTAGTCCAGCAGACCTGTGCTAATACTTGGCATTGTGGGACAGGATAGTTTGCGGGTGGATGGCAGGCTCAGGGCAAGGTTAGAGTCATTGGCGGCCCCTCTTTGAGCGGGTGGATGGTGCATCCCCACTGCTCTCACCTACTTCCAGCCTCGGACGGCCCCTCCGTCTTGGAGCCGGAGCGGAGACAGCTGGGGGGGCAGGTTGGTCAGGCGCCACATCTGTGTCCATGGGCTTAGGTGGCGGTGGCGTTGTTGACCGTGGCGGCTGGGCACTTGGGTGAGGGGGGGTGGTGTGGTGCGGGATAACCAGTCCCTCCACAGTGCTGTTTGCTGGCCCATGAGGTCCACTATTTGCCCTATACGGCTGTCAATGGACCGCAACAGATTACCTCTTCTCTACTGAGTCCTGGTGGGCACGATCAGCCTGTTCCTGCTCACGCTCCTAGGAGGCCTGGACTCTGGCTAGGGCTTCCAATGTTTCTGTGCCAGGATGGGGTGGGTGTCCTTCCCCAGCTCGCCAGCGAAAAGCACTCCTGCTTGTGTGATGTGGCCTCAGCTCTCTCCTTTCCCGTCCACTCTCCCTGCTTGGCTGGGATGTAGATGGCCCTGCGTAGTGCGATGGGTCAGGCAGGGTGGCACAGGCAGGAGTGGTGGTACTGGTGGTGGTGGTGGCTGTACAGCTCACTATGGCAGGTGTTGCTGGAGTGACACAGGCCAAGTTTGTGGAGGCAGGGATGTCCTGTGAGCCTGATGGCCCTGGGAGTCTGCTTGGGCCCGCTCCGTCCTCCGCACCAGAGCTGGCAATGGGATCGTCCCCAGAGAGTCCTGGCTGTGAGTGGGACGACTGTTGCAGGCGGTTGCTGGTTTCGCCAGTCAAGTTGCGATCACCTGAGGGACAAGAAGTTTATGATCAATGCTGTGGACATGACATGTTTTATTTTTCAAACATTACATATCACTGACCTCTCACTCACACCACCCACCACCACCCTCCCTGTGGACATGGGGGCCTGTTGTGAGTCGTAGTAGTGACCTCTCACACACCCCTCCCACCTCTCAACACACCCCACCACCCTCCCTGTGGACATGGGGGCCTGTTGGGAGTCGTAGTAGTGACCTCTCACACACCCCTCACACCTCTCAACACACCCCACCACCCTCCCTGTGGACATGGGGGCCTGTTGGGAGTCATAGTAGTGACCTCTCACACACCGCTCCCACCTCTCAACAAACCCCACCACTCTCTCTGTGGACATGGGGGCCTGTTGGGAGTCGTAGTGGTGACCTCTCACTCACCCCACCCACCACCACCCTCCCTGTTGACATGGGGGCCTGTTGGGAGTCATAGTAGTGACCTCTCACACACCCCTCCCACCTCTCAACACACCCCACCACCCTCCCTGTGGACATGGGGGCCTGTTGGGAGTCATAGTGGTGACCTCTCACTCACCCCACCCACCACCCTCCCTGTGGACATGGGGGCCTGTTGGGAGTTGTAGTGTTGGTCTCTCACACACCCCACCCACCACCACCCTCCCTGTGGACATGGGGGCCTGTTGGGAGTCGTTCACATTTTGGTGAGTATGTGGCTCACATGCATGGGTTGGGGCCTGGGAGATGTGTCTTCTCAGTTGTGTAAGGCAGACCATGTCAGTGTGATAGTGGTGCTTGGTTTGTACTACCAGCCTCTTCTCCCTCGTCGATTCCTTCCAGGCTCTCTGGGTGCAGTATGCCCAGCACCTTTTCCTACCATTCTGCATTAGGTAGGGTCTCCAATGGTGTGCCGCCGCCAGTGTGGTGTGCCCGCAGGTGGTTTTTTACACGGATGCCTTTGACCCTTGTTTTGAGGTCATGCCACCGCCTCTGGATGTCGTGCTTTGTTCGTGGCACGGTCCCTGATGCATTCACCCGACTGACTTTCCTGTCCCACATGTGGTTTTTGGTTGCCACGGTGGTCTGCTGCACTAGTGTGCCGAAAATGTGGGGTTTCGACACGGATGATTTCATCCACCATGACCTTCAACTCTGTGTCAGTGAATTTAGGTTTTTCTTTGGTGCCATGGTGTGTGCTGTTCAAGGTGTGGGTGGAGTGGGTTGGGATGTGCAGGTGTGTGGTGTGTAGGAATGGTGTGGTGGGTGTTTGTGATGGGTGTGTTTGTGTGCAGTTTGTATGTGTGAAATTTGTGTCTGCTGTTCGTCGTATTGAGCCTCTTGTTTGCAGCTATGCTGTGATGCAAAGGATTGTGGTAGTGGGTGGGAATCATTTTATACTCTGTCGTGGTTGTGTCCCAATGGTTGTTGCCAGTCAGGTGCTAGGTGGGTGTGTTGACTTGTGTGGATTTTTAGGTGCTTGGGGGGGTGTCATTGTAGCTTGTGATTGGTGTGGGTGTTTCAGGTGGGTGGTTGTCCTGTTTAGTGTGTTTTGTATTTACTTCCGTCAGCCATTTTGAAATTGGTTTGACTGTAGAGATGGTGTTCGTGTTGTCCTTCGGCTGGGATGCTCCGTTTATTGTTGCATTGTTTCCACTGTGTCGTGGATGGAGGTGAGTTCCTTAGGACTAGCGGCGTTATCCTAATCGCGGGCACGGAACCTCCGCAGGTATTGCGGTGGCTGTGCCTGTTCCCGCGGTCATGATCGTCCGCGGCGGGCGGTGTTTCCTAGGTTCCGCCCACTTGCGGCGGTCGCCGCAGACGGAGTTTGATGTGGTCCGTCCGGCGCGGTCGGAGTTTCGTTACATTATTATCCTAATCGCAACGGTGGTTTATCCGCGGAGCGGTCGGGAGTATCTTGGCCGCTTCCTTGGCGGACGGAACCCGTTTCCGTCCGCGATCCTAATTGGCTTCTATATCTAATATGTGGCCTTTCTCATGTGTAGACCCACCCACCATCTGGCTAAGTCCCAAAAATGTTTTGTCTGCCGTCCTTCGAGGTAACTTCCCTGTGAAAATTAAAATCCATGAGCACCACCAATACTTCGTACAGAACCACATCCCAATAAATGCAAACCCCCCAAAAATACCTGAGATTTGTCGTAGGAAAGTAGGATCTGCTTTCATGGTTACCCCCACTTTTGCTGATGTTACTATGTTTTATTACTAGTCAAACTGGGATCCTGCTAATTAGAACCTCTGTCTGGGGAAGAGTAGTGTGGCTGGAACATCAGGGTGCATCCCTGGTGGTTCAACACCAGGCAGGTTCCCTGAATTCCAGGGCAGACGAACT
>NW_028247266.1:0-78000 GCF_964263255.1 Lissotriton vulgaris
ATTACTTTTCTATCTTGAGGTTGGATCTCATCCCCTTTCCTATCCCAGACATAACAGTCAGACCTGTGCCCATGTCCTTATGCACCACTTAATGCCCTCGGCCTCTCCTGTGTCTGGTAGTGACCTTCAATGCCACATGAGAGTAGCCTTCCCATATTGGGTTCCTCCTCCTTCAGGAGTACTGGCCGTCTTCTCTCACCACCCCGTGCAAAGGTGCCGGAGCCCTGTTCACTTACCACCGTAGACGTGTCTCAACGTGGCCATGGCGACCACCACTCTTCCATCCAGCTTTCTTCGTCCTCTGTCTCGCCTTCTTCTAAAGAGTCAACCGCTGTTGTTTGCTTTCCTTGTACTGTTTGGTATTTCCAATGTTGTCTCCTCACCGCTCTCCTGCAACTCTAGGTAGTCCTCTTTCTTCCTCTCAGTGTCAGTGTCCTTCCTTTCTCCTAACCACCTCTTCCATCGTTTCCGGTTTCCTTTTGTCAGCCTAAGCTCCCTCTCCTCCCTCCTGTAAATTGTAGTCCATCATCAATTTTGTTATTATGCTTAGTCAATGTGTTAACCCCTACCCTTTTCATAACGTTGTGTTTGTTACCTTTTCTAGCTGCTGCCAGCATTACTCTGGGTTCTTGTTGGAATCCTAGCTCTTTTCAATCACTAAGTGGGGTGTTAGGGTTCTAATTCATTCACACTACGCCACAAGTGCCGTTTGACACTCCAAAGATTTGTTTGAAAACAAACCTGAATAGGTGCACTTTAATTTCCATTTAGGTTCATGTAATGTCAATTTTGGTCCGCTGCAAAGTAGTTTTATCCCAAACTAAAAGGGTCAAACAACAGTCCCATAATATTATGGGTATGTTAAATATGCATGACAGGTCCCAAAACACAGTTAACCGCTTAACCGTGGAGGCAATTCAGCTGCGGTGCGGCGGTTTAGCGGAGTGGGTGGGGCCGCGCCGGCCAACGGACGTGAGCAGCACTTCGGAGGTAGTGCTCACGATGGCTATTGGCCGACAAACGCATGGAAGGGGCTAGGGACAAGAAACCAAGGAAACATCATGCATGAAAACATAAAAGAAATGGCACATAGGACAGTAAAACGACATTTCCCAGATTCACAGATTCTGTCCCAGCGACTAGCAGACCAGCACAATCAGATGCCCTTTCTAGTCAATAGCGGCAACCTTGTGTTTACACTCGACTGGCACTGAGCTCCCTTGTATCCCAACAGCCATAGTTGTGAATCCTTGATACTCACTTTAGTTTGCACTCGCCTAACTCGTCCCTTCACCGTCCTTGTTTTTTCCCTTGTTCAATTCACAATGCCAACCCCAACTCATTGCCTGTTGCTACTTGTTACCTGTCTCATTATAATCTTGTTAGTTTGTCTTCCATGTCCAGACCGGATCACTGATGAAATATCAACGACAAAAACACCGACCTACGAAAACATTACTGTAAAAATATCGTACACACAAATATCGACACCCTATACTTAAACAAAAATGTACACAAATATCGATAAAAAAAGCGCCTAATTAAATATCAATTACAAAAATATAGGCAGCAAAACTATAGATAACAAAAATATTGATAACATTAAATCATAATGAAACACAACAAAAATATCGAAAACACTAATATCTACTACACAAATATCGCTAAAATACATATAGATAATATCGAAAATGCCATTTAACATTGAATAAACACTATTTACAATTATTTAATTATTTAACATATTCCAAATAATTATAATAAATTATAACAACATATATAAAAAATATTAAATGATTTAAGAAATTATAATATCATTATACTAGCCCAAATAAATGAACACATTCACAATATACCATTAAAATACTAAAATTACGGGGAGACGCGCGAGTCAAGATGGCGGCCGATTGAGGATCTCCTTCGCGTTTTTGCCTGTTTTAACTCAAAAACGACAATTTTCTGTCAGCTTTTAATACCTGGTGGGGTCGCTGTGCTGGTGAAGCGTTTTCCTGCAGTCTGGTGAAGTTTCACCCTCTTCTCTGCGCCGAAAGTAAGGTTTTCAGCTCCCTGGTTCCTGCTCCCTGCACTGCTTGAAGGCACTGCCTGTATTCTCTGTCAGGGGCGGAGTATAACCCAGGAAAGAGCCTGGCTTGGGCCTAGCCACACCCACAGTACAGTTTAGCTACTGCACTTGTTATGTGGAAGATTGCCACCTCGACCTCGTTGAGCACGGTCGCTCCCTCCTGCCCTCGCTGACCCCTGCCCTGAGCTGCCTGGTATCGTTCACATCGCGCTGCTAAGCTTCCTAGACGCTGCTGCTAACTTTCTCTGTTGCCTGCATAGCGCTGCTGCCCTCGCTTAGCGCTAGAACGTGCCTGCCTGCTTGTGATAACTGTGCCTGCATTATTTGATTATTTAGAACTACCTTGACTGTAACCTGCATTTGCTGACCATTTATCAGCGTTTTTCAGCTCATACCTCTGCTCCTTCCTCAAACCGGGTCAAAAATCGCGCTATAGCCGCCATTTGCTTCTGTTGTTGTTGTTCTGCCCTGAGACCGCCCCCTCCACCACGCAACCGCCTCCCATCTTATCCTCCCTCCCACTTTGCTTGTAAGCTCACCCCTGTCCACCATAGCGCTGTGACCACCTCGACCTCGTTGAGCACGGTCGCTCCCTCCTGCCCTCGCTGACCCCTGCCCTGAGCTGCCTGGTATCGTTCACATCGCGCTGCTAAGCTTCCTAGACTCTGCTGCTAACTTTCTCTGTTGCCTGCATAGCGCTGCTGCCCTCGCTTAGCGCTAGAACGTGCCTGCCTGCTTGTGATAACTGTGCCTGCATTATTTGATTATTTAGAACTACCTTGGCTGTAACCTGCATTTGCTGACCATTTATCAGCGTTTTTCAGCTCATACCTCTGCTCCTTCCTCAAACCGGGTCAAAAATCGCGCTATAGCCGCCATTTGCTTCTGTTGTTGTTGTTCTGCCCTGAGACCGCCCCCTCCACCACGCAACCGACTCCCATCTTATCCTCCCTCCCACTTTGCTTGTAAGCTCACCCCTGTCCACCATAGCGCTGTGACCACCTCGACCTCGTTGAGCACGGTCGCTCCCTCCTGCCCTCGCTGACCCCTGCCCTGAGCTGCCTGGTATCGTTCACATCGCGCTGCTAAGCTTCCTAGACGCTGCTGCTAACTTTCTCTGTTGCCTGCATAGCGCTGCTGCCCTCGCTTAGCGCTAGAACGTGCCTGCCTGCTTGTGATAACTGTGCCTGCATTATTTGATTATTTAGAACTACCTTGGCTGTAACCTGCATTTGCTGACCATTTATCAGCGTTTTTCAGCTCATACCTCTGCTCCTTCCTCAAACCGGGTCAAAAATCGCGCTATAGCCGCCATTTGCTTCTGTTGTTGTTGTTCTGCCCTGAGACCGCCCCCTCCACCACGCAACCGCCTCCCATCTTATCCTCCCTCGCCCCTCCCCCTCCACTATCCATATATGACAGATGTTCCCGCGCGCAGCGTCCACGCGCAGCGACCGCGCCCCAGTCGCGCCGAAGGTGCGCCAAAGGTAAGCCCGTCTACGCCCGTCCGCGCCTGGACCGCGCCCAGCGCCAGACCCCCTGTCCCTCGCACTGCCCAGCCATCCCGCATTACCTACGATGCCGCCACCCTCCTAGCCCTTAACCCCGGTCGCGCCCCCAACTGCGTCCAAGCCGCTCCTGGACACACCCATGGACCTTTCTCCTGCTACTCCTGCAAATTCATCGGCACCGACAACATCTCCGCTACGACCACACCACAGATTCCCGACCCCAACCACCTACAATGCATCCTTCTCAACACCCGCTCGGTTCACAGACATGCCATTGACCTCTGGAATCTACTAGACACCATCTCTCCAGACATCGCCTTCCTTACAGAAACATGGATGAACGCTTCCTCCGCCCCAGACATCACCATTGCCATCCCTGAAGACTATAAGATCACACGCAAGGACCGTACCGGCCACACAGGAGGAGGAATCGCTATCGTCCATAAGAAATCCATCCACATCTCAACCAGCTCTGACGCCAACCTCGCCAACTCTGAACACCTTCACTTCCAGATCCACATCGACCCCAAGACCACACTCAGAGGCACCCTCCTTTACAGACCACCAGGACCCCGCGCAAAATTCAGTGAAGACATCACGGACTTCATCACTCCACACGCGCTCCCCTCCAAAGATTACATCCTTCTGGGAGACCTCAACTTTCACCTTGAAAAGAACAACGACCGCAACACCACCACCCTCTTGGACAACCTCGCCAACGTCGGACTTAAACAACTGGTCACTTCCCCCACCCACATCGCAGGTCACACACTCGACCCCATCTTCACCTCCAGCAATCATGTCTCCTTCAGCCACACTACGGATCTCCTCTGGACTGACCACAGCTGCGCTCACTTCACCTACAACAAGCCGAAACCCAGCAACCACCTCCAACCAACTCTGCAAAGAAACTGGAACAAAATCACCATCGACCAGATCTCCTCAACGCTCCTTCTAAACACCCCAGCCCACTCTTCTAACCCAGACCAAGCCGCCGCCAACTTCACCCTATGGTTATCCAACACCGCCAACATCCTAGCACCACTGAAAAAACGTCAACGCAAACCTGGCAGCAAGAAGGCCTCATGGTTCAACGATGATCTTAAGAAGTCCAAGAAACTCTGCCGCTCCCTTGAAAAGGCCTGGAAAAAAGACCCTACCACTAGCACTAAGGACGCCTTCAAAAACGCCACCCGCACACACCACCAACTAATCCGAAAGGCCAAGAAAACAGCATTCAAGGATCGACTAGACAACAACGCCCACAACAGCAAGGAACTTTTCAACATCGTCAAGGAATTTACCAACCCCTCGGCCAACTCCAACGACATCACCCCTTCTCAAGCCCTCTGCGACTCCCTGGCTTTATTCTTCCACAACAAAATTGCAGACATCCACAACAGCTTCGACAACCAACCCGGAGACCAACCCACCCAACCATATGCTGAACATTCTCCCCCCTTGAACACTCTCAACGACTGGAACCCAATCTCCACTGAGGACACCATCCGCCTGATGAACTCTATCCACTCAGGATCCCCCACAGACCCATGTCCTCACCACATCTTCAACAAAGCAGACTCCGTCATAGCACCTCACCTCCGAGACGTCATCAACTGCTCCTTCAACTCTGCCACCTTCCCGGAAAGCTGGAAACACGCTGAACTCACCGTCCTTCTGAAAAAACCCACAGCGGACCCCACCGAACTAAAAAATTACCGCCCCATATCGCTCCTTCCTTTCCCAGCCAAAGTCATCAAGAAAGCTGTCAACAACCAACTCGCCGCTTTCCTCGAAGCCAACAAATCCCTCGACTCCTCACAATCTGGCTTCCGAGCAAAACACAGCACTGAGACCGCCCTCATCGCAGCAACAGACGACATTCGAACTCTACTGGACAATGGAGACACAGTCGCCCTCATCCTCCTCGACCTCTCTGCAGCCTTCGACACAGTCTGCCACAGCACCCTTTTACAACGCCTCAGAAACATCAGAATACAAGGAAAAGCACTTGAATGGATCACCTCGTTCCTCACCGGAAGAACCCAGAGAGTCCGCCTTCCACCATTCAAATCCGAGGCCACTGAAGTCATCTGTGGCGTACCACAAGGATCCTCACTCAGTCCCACCCTCTTCAACGTATACATGAGCCCCCTTGCGGCCATCGCTCGCCAACACAACCTCAACATCATCTCCTACGCGGATGACACTCAACTGATCCTTTCTCTCACCAATGACCCCAGCACCGCCAAATCAAACCTACACGAAGGAATGAAAGAAGTTGCCGAATGGATGAAACAAAGCCGTCTGAAACTGAACTCAGATAAAACAGAAGTCCTCATCTTAGGTACATCCCCCTCTGCATGGGACGACTCTTGGTGGCCGGAAGCCCTTGGAAAAGCACCCATCCCGACAGACCACGCACGGAACCTAGGCGTTATCCTGGACTCTTCACTCTCAATGAACAGACAAGTCAACGCCGTATCCTCATCCTGCTTCAACATTCTTCGCATGCTCAAAAAAAAATTTCGCTGGATCCCCACCGAAACCAGAAAAACAGTCACCCATGCTCTGGTCACGAGCCGACTGGACTACGGAAACACCCTCTACGCAGGTACTACCGCTAAACTTCAGAAGAAACTCCAACGAATCTAAAATGCCTCAGCCAGGATCATATTAGACATCCCACGGAACGAACACATCTCTGGCCACCTGAAAGACCTCCACTGGCTACCCGTCAATAAGAGGATCACTTTCCGACTGCTAACCCACGCACACAAATCACTCTACGACATCGGACCAGAATGCCTCAACTCACGACTGTCCTTCTACACCCCCTCCCGCCAACTACGTTCTTCCAGCCAAGCCCTCGCCACTGTACCCCGCATCAACAAGACCACCATGGGAGGCAGATCCTTCTCATACCTGGCAGCTAAAACATGGAACTCACTCCCCACCTACCTTCGCCTTACCCAGAACCACCTAGCTTTTAGAAAGCAACTTAAAACGTGGATATTTGACAAGTAATCCTCCTCCCCTCCCTAAGCGCCTTGAGACCCTCTGGGTATGTAGTGCGCTATATAAATTCTCTGACTTGACTTGACTTGACTTCTTTCAATATATTGCCTTAGAATTTCTTTAATTATATCCAAATGTAATAGTTTTTTTGAGCAAACATGGAGAATAAAACTCCTGTTCACAATAAAAGGAGACAACAGGTTTCACCGCCTCCACTAAAGTCGAAAGTGGTAGAATCATCTGAACCTTCACTTTCCTTAATTTTGGAAGAAATTCAGGCACTTTGTGCTAATACTGACACTATTGCGACAGAAATTAAAAATGTGCAAAAAGAAATGGCATGTTTATCAATCAAAATATCTGACAACTCAATTCAAATTCAAGATAATAAAGTCAAAGTAGACGCTTTTACCCCACTTGTGGCGAAAATATCTCCAATGTGCGCACATCTTTTGGATATGGAAAATCGCAATAGGCAATATAACCTTCGCAAATTTAGATTTGCCAGAAGAAGTTGAGGGAACTAACTGTCGACTATACTTGGAGAACTTAATTCCTGGTCTTTTAAATCTCAAATTCCCTGAAAAATGTGAAATTGATAAGGCTCACAGAATTCCTTCCCATCGTAACCCTCAACATACCAAGCCTAGGCAAATGATATTTAAGGTGTTTCGTCCTCATTACTTGGTTATGATCAGGAAAGCAGCAAGAGAAATTCCCTCATTGATGGTTAATGGCAACAAAATCTTAATTCATCAGGATTTTGCAAAAGAAACTGTTGCAATATGCAAGGAATTTACTGCTCTTCTCCCTCAACTAAGAAGTCTTGGATATAAGTACGGTCTTTTTGATCCCTCAACAATGCGCTTATGGAAGGATTCCTTCTCAAAATCTTTTCAACGACCTGAAGAACTGCGCCATTTTCTTGATCAACAACTCCCACATTCAATGGACACTCATGATTCAACTACTTGAACTCTAAACGATATGTTTTCAGCTGACATACTTCTGAATATTCCTTTATAATTCAGGGCTCCAACGGTTTCGGTCATGCTTGTAGAGCGTGTGCGCGTTTCACTGATTATATTTATGTTTGTTGTTTTGTTTGTGTGCTTTGTTTGTTGTTTTTTTCCCCTTGTTTTACCTTTTGCTGTCCCTTTACTTCTTCTGGAGTTACTAATTTCTCTTTTTCATTTCTTATTATATGTACTTTTTCTGGCTACCCTCTTCTTTCCTCTGTTTTTCTTCTTTATCCATTATGGCTAATATCAAAATAATTTCCTTAAATGTTAAAGGTTTGCGTCATCCAGTTAAGCGCACTAAAATGTTTGATTATTTGGGCAGTTCCAAAGCGGATTTTTGTTTTATAAAAGAAACTCATGTTGATGACAAAATCTTAAATTATATGAATAGAAAATGGGTTGACAGTATTGTTTCTTCTTCTGCTAATGGCAAGAAAAATGGGGTAGCTATACTTTTTTCAAACAAATCTCAATGCCAAATGTTGAATAAAATTACAGATACAGATGGCAGATATTTAATTGTTAAAGTTAAAGTTCATGATTCTATTCTATTTTTATTAAACGTGTATGGGCCTACGGTAGATGAACCTGGTTTTTGGAATAATCTTGCAACTGAGGTGTTAAAAATTGGAAATGTTTCTTTAATTGTTGCTGGTGATTTTAATGGTATTTATGACCATCTTGTACGAGATTCCATCCCCCTAAAGTTTATTTTGCTTTTAAGACGTTTCTACAAACTACTAAATTGGTTGATATCTGGCGTCTCCATTTTCCTACGGAAAAAATGTTTACTTTCTTTTCAAATCCACACAATTCCCATTCCAGAATTGTTTATATTTTAGTTACAAAACAGCTTATTAATTCTATCAAGACCCCTTCAATAGGTAATATTGATGTTTCTGATCATGCTATGATTTCTTGTATTTTAAATCCAAATCCGTCCTTCACCAAACAATCTAGATGGAGAATAAATTTTAGCATAGCCCTCAATGACCGTAACAAGCCAAAACTTTTATCTTCCATTAATGAATATTTTCAACTTAACCCTGAAGGTTCTACTTCTCTGGTTAATAGATGGGATGCATATAAGGCTTATGTTTGAGGTGCTACCATTTCTATTATGGCTCACGAAAATAAGACATTCAATGCTAATATTAAACATTTAGAAAAATAAATTGCAAAGTATGAACGTCTCTTTATAACATCTAATGATTTACAATATAGGGATAAATTACAAAAACTCTGTTATGAGTTCAATAAAATTCTTAGTAAAAGAGCTGGTATTCAGATTTCTAAGGCTAAAGCTAAATTTAGTTTCAATTCAAATAAATCCGGAAAATGTTTATCAAACTATCTCCGTATTAAAAAATATAAAACTCAAATCACTTCTATTCATGGCCAAAATGGTAAGATTGCCCTTTCTCATAATGATTTTGTTAATTAATTTTTGGAATTGTATTCTAATTTACATAATAAACCTGATTTTAATGATAATTCGTTCCTTTCATCATGTGATCTACCTAAGATCTCACAGTCAGATAAACTCGGACTTGAATTACCCATTACTGTGGATGAAATTCACTCTGCGATAAAATCACTCAAATTAAATAAATCTCCTGGTCCTGATGGTATCCCTGCAGAATTTTATAAGGAATTTCAAGCCCAACTTTTCCCTGTTTTACTTTAACATTTCACAGCGTTTAGTTCATCAGGAAGTACATCTGGGTCTTTTACTGAGGCTTTAATTATTGTTCTTCCTAAACCACATAAAGACCCCACTCTGGTTTCTAATTATCGCCCAATTTCCTTAATTAATCAAGATTGTAAATTATATGCTAAAATTTTGGCCACACGTTTATCCCCTATATTAGATTCTATCATACACTCTGATCAATCTGGTTTTATAAAGAATAGATATTCAGCTAATAATACAGGAACTTTGTTACATGTCATTGAACAAGGTCAGTTGTTGGCTAGTCCTTCAGGAGTCATGGCTTTGGATGCTGAAAAAGCCTTTGATAAACTTCATTGGCAATTTCTTTTTCACACGTTGTCATCTTTTAATTTTGATGATACTTTTATCTGCATGGTTTCCGCTTTATATCATGCTCCTACTGCACGTTTATTTATTAATGGTCACATTTCTAATCAATTCTCCCTTTTTAGGGGTACTCGTCAGGGTTGTCCTCTTTCCCCTCTATTATTTTTCATTGGAATTGAACCCTTTCTTGCAACTGTAAGAAAGTGTAACGATAATAAAGGAATCAATGTTAATGATGTTATTATTAAAACCCTAGCGTATGCCGATGATGTACTTTTATTTATTAGTGATCCTCTGTCTCCATTTCCTTCCTTAATTGAGATAATAACAAAGTATTCTTTGGTTTCTGGATATAAATACTAACAAAACAGATTTTCTTTCCTTTAAATGTGTACTTTTTCTCTTCTACTATAAAACCAACATTAACTTTAAATAGTACCTTTGTGTTAGATTATAATAAAGATTAAAAGTCTAAATGGTCATCGTTACATCTATCATGGTGGGGTAGATTGGAATCTATTAAAATGAATATTGCTCCTAAAATCTTCTATACCTTTGCTATGATCCCCATTCAGTTCCCATTAAAATTTTATAAAGATGTTGATAAACTTCTTTCCAAATTTGTCTGGAATAATAAGGCACGTCATATTAGCTATAAAAAATTCAAAATGTCTAAAGGTAATGCTGGATTTGGTATCCCAGATGTTCTGCTTTATCATAAAGCGTTTATTTTAAAACAAAGTGCCATATGGTTTAATCAATCGATTTTACTTCATCCACCTGCATGGTTCCGCATTAAAAAATACATTGTGAAACCCCTCCCACTTCCCACTCTGTTGATAATGTCTAATAAATCTTCACTTTTTTATAAATCCATTATCATCAAATCCACTAAATTGATTTTCAATGACTTGGACTACATTTTTCAATTTCCCATGTATAATACTGGTTATTTATCTTTATGGTATAGCAATGTTATTAAATTGAATAGAAATATTAGTTGTTGGTTTTTTTGGGATAAAAGCTGGGTTTTTTTTCTTAAAGATGTCTATTCACACAACACTGTTATACCATTTGAGAATTTGCAAACTAAGTTTGGTTTGGTTAATTCTGATCTTATAAAATATGAATCTTTATGTAATGCGATCTTAGACTCATTTGAACAACCTATTCCTTCTAATATTCCAGCTGACTTATCCATATATATCCAAACTGTATCAACGAATAGTCATGGTGTTTCTATTCTATATAAGAAATTGTCTAATAATCTAGGTAGTAACATAAATTTGATTGCTTCATTCTGGAACACTGAATTATCTCTTTCCTTATCTGATGATACATGGGAAAAGATTTGGCTTAGTAATATATCTGGATGGTTACCTGTTTTGCTTTTCCAAAACTAACTGTTATATTCTATTTAATTGTTTATGGA
The DNA here is from genome assembly GCF_964263255.1 of Lissotriton vulgaris. Classification (NCBI taxonomy): domain Eukaryota; kingdom Metazoa; phylum Chordata; class Amphibia; order Caudata; family Salamandridae; genus Lissotriton; species Lissotriton vulgaris. Next base: position 11,108 of record NW_028247266.1, read on the forward strand.
CTCCACTGCGTTTATTTAAGGCTAAACTTCTTCATTCTGATATAGTTTGTTTTCCATGTCCAGACCGGATCACTGATGAAATATCAACGACAAAAACACCGACCTACGAAAATATTACTGTAAAAATATCGTACACACAAATATCGACGCCCTATACTTAAACAAAAATTTACACAAATATCGATTAAAAAAAGCGCCTAATTAAATATCAATTACAAAAATATAGGCAGCAAAACTATAGATAACAAAAATATTGATAACATTAAATCATAATGAAACACAACAAAAATATCGAAAACACTAATATCTACTACACAAATATCGCTAAAATACATATAGATAATATCAAAAATGCCATTTAACATTGAATAAACAATATTTACAATTATTTAATTATTTAACATATTCCAAATAATTATAATAAATTATAACAACATATATAAAAAATATTAAATGATTTAAGAAATTATAATATCATTATACTAGCCGAAATAAATGAACACATTCACAATATACCATTAAAATACTAAAATTACGGGGAGACGCGCGAGTCAAGATGGCGGCCAATTGAGGATCTCCTTCGCGTTTTTGCCTGTTTTTATTCAAAAACGACAATTTTCTGTCAGCTTTTAATACCTGGTGGGGTCGCTGTGCTGGTGAAGCGTTTTCCTGCAGTCTCGTGAAGTTTCACCCTCTTCTCTGCGCCGAAAGTAAGGTTTTCAGCTCCCTGGTTCCTGCTCCCTGCACTGCTTGAAGGCACTGCCTGTATTCTCTGTCAGGGGTGGAGTATAACCCAGGAAAGAGCCTGGCTTGGGCCTAGCCACACCCACAGTACAGTTTAGCTACTGCACTTGTTATTTGGAAGATTGCCTCTCTTCTTTCAATATATTGCCTTAGAATTTCTTTAATTATATCCAAATGTAATAGTTTTTTTGAGAAAACATGGAGAATAAAACTCCTATTCACAATAAAAGGAGACAACAGGTTTCACCGCCTCCACTAAAGTCGAAAGTGGTAGAATCATCTGAACCTTCACTTTCCTTAATTTTGGAAGAAATTCAGGCACTTTGTGCTAGTACTGACACTATTGCGACAGAAATTAAAAATGTGCAAAAAGAAATGGCATGTTTATCAATGAAAATATCTGACAACTCAATTCAAATTCAAGATAATAAAGTCAAAGTAGACGCTTTTACCCCACTTGTGGCGAAAATATCTCCAATGTGCGCACATCTTTTGGATATGGAAAATCGCAATAGGCAATATAACCTTCGCAAATTTAGATTTGCCAGAAGAAGTTGAGGGAACTAACTGTCGACTATACTTTGAGAACTTAATTCCTGGTCTTTTAAATCTCAAATTCACTGAAAAATGTGAAATTGATAAGGCTCACAGAATTCCTTCCCATCGTAACCCTCAACATACCAAGCCTAGGCAAATGATATTTAAGGTGTTTCGTCCTCATCACTTGGTTATGATCAGGAAAGCAGCAAGAGAAATTCCCTCATTGATGGTTAATGGCAACAAAATCTTAATTCATCAGGATTTTGCAAAAGAAACTGTTGCAATATGCAAGGAATTTACTGCTCTTCTCCCTCAACTAAGAAGTCTTGGATATAAGTACGGTCTTTTTGATCCCTCAGCAATGCGCTTATGGAAGGATTCCTTCTCAAAATCTTTTCAACGACCTGAAGAACTGCGCCATTTTCTTGATCAACAACTCCCACATTCAATGGAGACTCATGATTCAACTACTTGAACTCTAAACGATATGTTTTCAGCTGACACACTTCTGAATATTCCTTTATAATTCAGGGCTCCAACGGTTTCGGTCATGCTTGTAGAGCGTGTGCGCGTTTCACTGATTATATTTATGTTTGTTGTTTTGTTTGTGTGCTTTGTTTGTAGTTTTTTTCCCCTTGTTTTACCTTTTGCTGTCCCTTTACTTCTTCTGGAGTTACTAATTTCTCTTTTTCATTTCTTATTATATGTACTTTTTCTGGCTACCCTCTTCTTTCCTCTGTTTTTCTTCTTTATCCATTATGGCTAATATCAAAATAATTTCCTTAAATGTTAAAGGTTTGCGTCATCCAGTTAAGCGCACTAAAATGTTTGATTATTTGGGCAGTTCCAAAGCGGATTTTTGTTTTATAAAAGAAACTCATGTTGATGACAAAATCTTAAATTATATGAATAGAAAATGGGTTGACAGCATTGTTTCTTCTTCTGCTAATGGCAAGAAAAATGGGGTAGCTATACTTTTTTCAAAGAAATCTCAATGCCAAATGTTGAATAAAATTACAGATACAGATGGGAGATATTTAATTGTTAAAGTTAAAGTTCATGATTCTATTCTATTTTTATTAAACGTGTATGGGCCTACGGTAGATGAACCTGGTTTTTGGAATAATCTTGCAACTGAGGTGTTAAAAATTGGAAACGTTTCTTTAATTGTTGCTGGTGATTTTAATGGTATTTATGACCATCTTGTACGAGATTCCATCCCCCTAAAGTTTATTTTGCTTTTAAGACGTTTCTACAAACTACTAAATTGGTTGATATCTGGCGTCTCCATTTTCCTACGGAAATAAATGTTTACTTTCTTTTCAAATCCACACAATTCCCATTCCAGAATTGTTTATATTTTAGTTACAAAACAGCTTATTAATTCTATCAAGACCCCTTCAATAGGTAATATTGATGTTTCTGATCATGCTATGATTTCTTGTATTTTAAATTCAAATCCGTCCTTCACCAAACAATCTAGATGGAGAATAAATTTTAGCATAGCCCTCAATGACCGTAACAAGCCAAAACGTTTATCTTCCATTAATGAATATTTTCAACTTAACCCTGAAGGTTCTACTTCTCTGGTTAATAGATGGGATGCATATAAAGGTTATGTTTGAGGTGCTACCATTTCTATTATGGCTCACGAAAATAAGACATTCAATGCTAATATTAAACATTTAGAAAAATAAATTGCAAAGTATGAATGTCTCTTTATAACATCTAATGATTTACAATATAGGGATAAATTACAAAAACTCTGTTATGAGTTCAATAAAATTCTTAGTAAAAGAGCTGGTATTCAGATTTCTAAGGCTAAAGCTAAATTTAGTTTCAATTCAAATAAATCCGGAAAATGTTTATCAAACTATCTCCGTATTAAAAAATATAAAACTCAAATCACTTCTATTCATTGCCAAAATGGTAAGATTGCCCTTTCTCATAATGATTTTGTTAATTAATTTTTGGAATTGTATTCTAATTTACATAATAAACCTGATTTTAATGATAATTCGTTCCTTTCATCATGTGATCTACCTAAGATCTCACAGTCAGATAAACTCGGACTTGAATTACCCATTACTGTGGATGAAATTCACTCTGCGATAAAATCACTCAAATTAAATAAATCTCCTGGTCCTGACGGTATCCCTGCAGAATTTTATAAGGAATTTCAAGCCCAACTTTTCCCTGTTTTACTTTAACATTTCACAGCGTTTAGTTCATCAGGAAGTACATCTGGGTCTTTTACTGAGGCTTTAATTATTGTTCTTCCTAAACCACATAAAGACCCCACTCTGGTTTCTAATTATCGCCCAATTTCCTTAATTGATCAAGATTGTAAATTATATGCTAAAATATTGGCCACACGTTTATCCCCTATATTAGATTCTATCATACACTCTGATCAATCTGGTTTTATAAAGAATAGATATTCAGCTAATAATACAGGAACTTTGTTACATGTCATTGAACAAGGTCAGTTGTTGGCTAGTCCTTCAGGAGTCATGGCTTTGGATGCTGAAAAAGCCTTTGATAAACTTCATTGGCAATTTCTTTTTCACACTTTGTCATCTTTTAATTTTGGTGATACTTTTATCTGCATGGTTTCCGCTTTATATCATGCTCCTACTGCACGTTTATTTATTAATGGTCACATTTCTAATCAATTCTCCCTTTTTAGGGGTACTCGTCAGGGTTGTCCTCTTTCCCCTCTATTATTTTTCATTGGAATTGAACCCTTTCTTGCAACTGTAAGAAAGTGTAACGATAATAAAGGAATCAATGTTAATGATGCTATTATTAAAACCCTAGCGTATGCCGATGATGTACTTTTATTTATTAGTGATCCTCTGTCTCCATTTCCTTCCTTAATTGTGATAATAACAAAGTATTCTTTGGTTTCTGGATATAAATACTAACAAAACAGATTTTCTTTCCTTTAAATGTGTACTTTTTCTCTTCTACTATAAAATCAACATTAACTTTAAATAGTACCTTTGTGTTAGATTATAATAAAGATTAAATGTCTAAATGGTCATCGTTACATCTATCATGGTAGGGTACATTGGAATCTATTAAAATGAATATTGCTCCTAAAATCTTCTATACCTTTGCTATGATCCCCATTCAGTTCCCATTAAAATTTTATAAAGATGTTGATAAACTTCTTTCCAAATTTGTCTGGAATAATAAGGCACGTCATATTAGCTATAAAAAATTCAAAATGTCTAAAGGTAATGCTGGATTTGGTATCCCAGATGTTCTGCTTTATCATAAAGCGTTTATTTTAAAACAAAGTGCCATATTGTTTAATCAATCGATTTTACTTCATCCACCTGCATGGTTCCGCATTAAAAAATACATTGTGAAACCCCTCCCACTTCCCACTCTGTTGATAATGTCTAATAAATCTTCACTTTTTTATAAATCCATTATCATCAAATCCACTAAATTGATTTTCAATGACTTGGACTACATTTTTCAATGTCCCATGTATAATACTGGGTATTTATCTTTATGGTATAGCAATGTTATTAAATTGAATAGAAATATTAGTTTTTGTTTTTTTTTGGATAAAAGCTTTTTTTTTTTCTTAAAGATACCATTTGAGAATTTGCAAACTAAGTTTGGATTGGTTAATTCTGATCTTATAAAATATGAATCTTTATGTAATGCGATCTTAGACTCTTTTGAACAACCTATTCCTTCTAATATTCCAGCTGACTTATCCATATACATCCAAACTGTATCAACGAATAGTCATGGTGTTTCTATTCTATATAAGAAATTGTCTAATAATCTAGGTAGTAACATAAATTTGATTGCTTCATTCTGGAACACTGAATTATCTCTTTCCTTATCTGATGATACATGGGAAAAGATTTGGCTTAGTAATATATCTGGATGGTTATCTGTTTTGCTTTTCCAAACTAACTGTTATATTCTATATAATTGTTTATGGACTCCACTGCGTTTATTTAAGGCTAAACTTCTTCATTCTGATACTTGTTGGCATTGTAATTTACACTCTGGCTCTCTTCAACATATGCTTTTGTCTTGTCCTTTAATCTTCGCATTTTGGGAAGAAGTTTGGGTTATTATTAAAAAGATTCTCAATATTCAAGATGATTTATCTTATAAAATGTTAATATGTAAAGATGTTATTTTATCGCTGGATTTAAGTGATCTTGAACATAAACTCTTTAATTTCTTATTATCAGCTGCGTTGAAATCTATTACTTTTTGTTGGAAAGATGTTTCAAAGTTATCTGTTCATGCTTGGTGGTCATGGTTTATTTCTACAAGAAGAGGTGCTCAGTTATCTATGTCTGGGGTTTGTCATAACTCTATTGCTTATCATTCATCCTGGATTCCTGTCGATATTTATTTATCAAATTAATAATATATTTATTGTATATTTCTCATTTATTAATCTTTTATTGTTTAATTTAAATTGATTAGTAACTCAATTTGTATTTTACTATCAACTGCTATTTTTATGTTCCCCTCCCCTTCTCCCCCTTTTTAGTTTTTCTATGATTATATTTTCATTATATCTATGGAAATGTGTAAACTAATATTGTAAGTTAGATATTGTATTAGACTGTTGTTGTTTCATGCTATTTTTTGTATGTCTTGCTTGTTTTGTGTATTTTGAAATAATTTGCAATAAAATATTTTGAACTTAAAAAAATACTAAAATTACAAATATATAATATATAACAACAACAAATTCTATAAATTACATTTATTAACAAATATATTTGAATAACAACAATTAATATAAATATAAACATTACATATATTTTCCTAATTAAAAGATAACTGCTAAAAAATTCAAATAAAGTATCTCAACCAATGATTTTAAACTAAAAACACACAACCAATAAAAAATGTTAACTATACACTATAAAAACAAACAATTCATTAACACAATTTTACCGTTTGTCGGCCAAACACGGAGGGAGAGCGTTACTTCGCGAAAGAGAGACCAGAAAAGAAAGAAAATCTACACAAACTACTATACCAGATTATGCTAGAAGACAGTTAAGAACAAACCTTTTTAACAAACTATAAATACCTCAACGTCCTTAACTTAATTAACTGGAATAAAAAAAGTCCCCTTTTTAAAATCACACTAAAGTGAAATTCAACCACACCTAGAAAATACAACACAAATAAGTTATTAGGTACCTTATTTAACTCAACATAATAAAGAATATGAATAATTAAATATGCAACCTAACCGATAAAGAAAGTAAATAACTCAGATTTTTTAAAAGTATTAAAAGTACAAAACATATCTAATATATCTAATAAATGTTTTTTACTTCACAGATTTTACAAACTGCACCTGCAAAGAACATCCACAAAATTAAATTAATCAACTACAAGAAGTAAGTATTATTTGTTTCAGTGCTAAATAAAAACAATACAAATAAACTAAAAACATATTTCACATTTAATTGACATAAGCATTTTTCTTTCACACTAACAGAAAATAGAACAGTGAAAAAATAACGAGCAGCAAATAATCCCACCAGCCAAAGCAAAGAACACTAATGTAAGTATTGTTTCTATATTTTTAAAAATACTAGCATATTTATTATTCACAATAGCATATTTACTAAACTTATACGTATATATCTTCCCAGATATACCCCAAAAATGGCAGAAGGAGTGAAGTTTATTACATCTCAAAAGGAGAATCTAATGATTTGCTCCATGGATTACACTTACACCCAAGAACAAGACATAGAAAATAAAACTCATTGGAAATGTAGCAAATATTATTCCAATACCTGTTATGGTAGAGCTACTACAATAGATTTGAATGTTGTGAATGTTAGAGAGCACAACCATCCCCCCAATGTGACTGAAGTGGAATTAAGAGATGCTTTGGAGACAATAAGGGAAGTATGCAAAAGTTCCCAACAGAAAAGTACTCAAATTCTAACAAATGTTTTAACTACAGTACCAGAACATGTCACAGGACAACTACCTTCCATCCCCAACTTAAAAAGATGAATATGGAAAGGGGCGACCATTCGGTCCCCCCGAACGTATGGTGGAGTACCACGATCCCCCCGGGAAGCCATCTTGGGCGGGAGGCGAGCCTCGGCTGGTATGCCCGAAGCGGCATAGCCGGGGCGCGCCTTTTCCCGCCCTGGAGTGGGCTGGCCTAGACACTGACGCGGCCGGCCACGCCCTTGGGGCAGGCCGGGGCGGGTTTACGCCCGCCCTGAAGACGGATAAAAGGAGCAACAAGCCAAGAAAGCATCCTCTTGTTCCTGTGCTCTGAAGCTGCACCTCCTCGCTGCACGTGAGCTCGAGACGGAACGAAGAGCCAATTTTGAGTGTTGTAATCTTTCTTGTTTGTTTTACAGATACTCGGTTTTGAGAATGCCCAAGAAAGCGGGAAAGCGAATGACTACCGAACAGATGCTGCGTGTTCTTATGAAAGAGGTGACCGACCTAAAGAGGCGAATGGCGGATAAAGACGAGGAAGGGGGACCGAAACGTCCTTTGGCAGGAGCAGCTCCGGGAGGAAAAGGCAAGAGGCCCAGAAGGGGAGCAGCTGGGGGAGACATCCCGGTTCCCTGTACCCCACTCGAAAAACCAACTCCGGCGCCGGAAGAGGGGAATCCGATTCCCGTGGTGGTCACCCCCGTGTCCGGGGAGGATATGCCGCCCGAGCTGGCAGCACAATTAGCAGCGTGGTTGGGTAAAGGTAGCAAGGGCGCCACGGCTGACGACGCGCAGGTATTGATGAAGCAACTGCGTGAAACAAGGGTAGCGGCTGCGGCAGTAGAGAAGCCACCTGGAACAGGTCCAGTCGCAGATACAGCTTCCGGTTCAGGTAAGCGGCCATTGCCGATTGCAAGGGATGAGTCTGCACCCTCACGAAGGGAAAAGTTGGGTCAACATGTCCCTCTGGCTATTAAAGAGAAGATATGGGCAGAGGAGTATATAAACATCTTCTCGTTGCTTACCGATCATTATGAGATGGAGCATGTTAAAAGCCAGAAGGAGCTCATGCATCCGAGTGTTTGGCGCGCAAAGATGGCCGCCTTTAAGGTAAATGAAAACATTGGCACTTGGGGCAGAGCATGGGGGATTTTTACATCCATCATGGGTGAACGTAGGCCCGAATTGCTGTCCGAATTGCCGATTTATCAGTCACGGATCATGGGGTATTCTGTATCACACGAGGGCAATCAATGGTTCTGTTACGATAATATCTTCAGAAAAGCGAAAGAACATGATAAAAACTTAACTTGGGATTGTTATGATTCTGTGTCTTGGTCAAAAATGGAAGATACTGGTATGTTGAAGTTGCCATTGGTAGGGAGTAGCGTGGGTGAATCCTCCCGCCAATATGCTGGGACGCCGTTTCGATCAGGTACGAGTAACGACAACCACTCGAGGCCGACCGGCAACTCAGGTAAAAGGGGGATTTGTTGGAACTTTAACAGGGGTAAATGTACGAGGCCCCAGGGGTCTTGCAAATTTAGGCACGAATGTGGTGGGTGTGGGCAAGCATCCCATCCTGAGTCCATGTGCAGAGCCAAAACGGGTGATAACGGGGGTAGAGGAGGCGCCAAACAGGTCTGATATAGTCCGAGGGGCGCCGTTACCTACTCCGATTGATACCATGGCAATGATTCCTTGGCTCAGCGAATACCCGGATCACGCTTCCGCTGGGGTGTTGCGGAACGGGTTTTCATATGGTTTCCGCATTCCAGTGGGGGAGTTTCAGGGTATAGCGAAATGTAAAAACCAGATATCGGTCTTGCAACATGCGACCGTGGTACAGGAAAAGATCGGGAAAGAGGTTACTCGAGGTCGAGTCGCCGGTCCATTTAATGTGCCACCAGTTGCTAACTTTGTTTGTTCCCCTTTAGGGGTGGTCCCCAAGAAGGACCCGGGTGAGTTTCGGCTGATACATAATCTATCAGCCCCACGTGGTCTTTCCGTAAACGATGCGATAGACCCGGAAGTGTGTTCGGTGCGGTACGCATCCTTCGATGAGGCCGTGGCCATATTGAATCGCCTGGGGCCCGGTGCGCTGATGGCAAAATCTGATATCGAGTCAGCGTTCCGTTTGCTCCCGGTACATCCAGACGACCAGCGTCTCCTTGGTTTCATGTTTCAGGGTCACTATTACATGGATCGGTGTATGCCGATGGGGTGCTCTATATCTTGTGCCTATTTTGAAAAGTTCAGTTGTTTCCTGCAATGGGTCTTCACAAAGAAGACGGGGTTTCAACATGTTATGCATTATCTCGATGACTTTTTGTTTCTGGGGGCAGCCGGGGATCCGGCATGTGGACAGGCTTTGACTGAATTTTGTGTCTTGATGAATCAGTTTGGCGTGCCATTGGCACCAGGTAAGACTGTGGGTCCCTCGACTTGCCTCGAGTTTCTGGGGATCGAGCTCGACTCTGAAGAAGGTTGTTTTCGTTTACCAGGAGACAAAGTGTTAAGATTCAGGGCATGCCTGCAAACGTGTATAAGTGAGTCTAAGGTTAAGCTACATCAATTACAACAATTGGTGGGACAGTTGAATTTTGCCCTAAGAGTAATACCGATGGCCCGCCCCTTCTCCTGCTCGATCGCTCAAGCCATGGTCGGCCTGAAGGAGGGTCATCATCGCACGAGGCTCTCGGCTGAGGTTCGCCAGGACATGCGCATTTGGTTGGCATTTCTGGCGGAGTTCAATGGTCGAATTGTCTCGAACAAACCGGCGGTGTCCTCCGAAGAGCTGGGGCTGTGGACAGATTCGGCTGGGAGCATTGGTTTTGGTGCCATATTCGGCACACAATGGTCGGCTCAAAAATGGCCGTTATGGTGGCATGAGTGTGGGCTGACCAGTAACATTGCCTTTCTTGAACTTTTTCCCATTCTGGTGGCCCTGAAAACCTGGCCTGAGGGATTCAGAGATCACTCTGTGGTGTTTTGGTCCAATAACATGACCGTGGTTGAGTGTATCAATAGCCAGGCAGCACGATGCAAATGGATGCTGAGATTGCTCAAAGAAATTGTGGTATTGTGTTTACAATTAAACGTGTTATTTAGGGCACGACATGTGCCGGGGGTAATGAATCAAGCGGCTGATGCGCTTTCTCGTTTTCGTATGCAGGCCTTCTGGGGTTTTCTGCCCACAGCGGACCCGGTGGCGGCACCCTTTCCCGAAGCTCTCTGGTCTCTCGGTGCCCCGAACTACAGAACCTCGTGGGAGAGAGTTTAGCACCCCGGACAAGGAAGGCATATGAAGGGGCGTTCCGAGCCTATTGGGCCTTTTTGGGGACTGCTAGGGGAGAGCTTTGGGGGCAGGAAGAGCTAGTAGTAAAATTTCTGCTGTCTTTACATCAGGCAGGCAAATCAGTGGCTACGGCCCAGAGGCATCGGGCCGCCATTTCCTTCATGGCAAGGGCTCATGGGATCCAGGACCCGACTGTGTCTTTTGTGGTGCAAAAAGCGCTACGTGGGTGGCAACGCCTTGAGGGTCGCAGAGTAGATGAAAGGCGCCCGATAGGTTTGGATAGGTTGGCCCTGTTATTATCCATACTCCCTGCAACGTGTTCATCCCGGTATGAAACAGTGTTATTCCGAGCCGCTTTTACGCTGGCATTCCATGGGGCTATGCGGGTAAGCGAACTAGTGGCAAGGAACAAGCGGGATGTGATGGGGGGACTGTGCCGAGAGCACGTTCAGGTCAGAGGGGGGACAATGACTGTCTCGTTCGTCAGGTCCAAGACCGATCAGGGTGCGATGGGTGACTGCATAATTATACAAGGGATTCCCGGGTCCTCCATGTGCCCGGTGAGTTGTGTAGAGGAGTATTTAGCACAAAGGGTGGCATCATGGGGGGGGACTTTGTTGAGACACGCTGACGCCACCCCACTGACGAGGTTTCAGTTTCAGCGGGTGCTTGCGATGTCGATTGCCGCTGCGGGCTTGAACCCGGGCGAGTTTGGGACCCATTCCTTTCGGATAGGGGCTGCTACAGAGGCTACAGCCAGGGGTCTGAATGTCGAACAAGTTAAACGTGTGGGGCGTTGGTCCTCCAACTGTTATAAAAAGTATGTGCGGTTGCACATGTTGTGAAGCTGTAATGATGTACTCACGCTTCTTGTTTTTGTTTGGTTTCAGTTGCGCAAGCCTACGAGGCGGGGCGGACTATGCAGTCGACCCAACACCGGGCCAGCGGTCAGACATCACCGGCTGTGAAAGAGGAGGTGTGGGTCGTGGGCCACTCATACGTGAGGCGTGCCGCGGACGTATTCAAAGCAGGTGACATGATTCACGTGGCTGGGGAATACGGGTACAGGGTGTCCTTCTACGGAAGGGGCGGACTCTGTATTGACCAGTTTCAATCATTTTTCGAGGGTTTGCTAGGGCGGACGAGGTCACCGCCGTCTATAGTCATAGTACATCTTGGGGGCAATGATTTGGTCACCACTGGTAGACGACTTCTTCTTGAGGCGATGCTTTCCACTGTAAGTTGGTTGGCGAGGAGAGTTCCAGGGTGCACGATTGCATGGTCCCATATGATCCCACGAAAAGTATGGCGGGGGGCTATTTCTGTTTCTGCTCTGAATCATTCGGTAAGAAAAATTAATAACAAAGTGAGTAGATTGTTCCGTTCCAATACACTGCATTCTATTTCGCATGGTTGTATTACTGGTGACAGTATGTATTTGGGGGATGGTGTTCACTTGTCCCGGGTGGGGAACGAGTTACTCATAGGAGACTTGGTAGCTTGGCTAAAGACTTTAAGACATGACCTTTAGGTAGGAGTTTTGTGGGGGGTCCGGATAGCCGGTCAACTATCCGGCCTGTGGCGGTAAGGTCATGATCGGTGAGCACTAATTGGAAGATCCCTATGAGTGGGCGTCACCCATTACGGATGGGAGCGCTCGAGGGAGGTGGCCATTGGCCCCTCAACGGGGAGGCGGTCCCTTCTAAGGATGGGCCGCCGAAAGGAAAGGAAAGGCGGTCAAGGCCCCTTCCTGGGTAGGAGGGGCTACAGCCCCCTCCTGGGGAATTTCCCGGGGCCAGGACATCTGCGACGGCAGATGTGGTAAGTTGTGTGGGGTTTGGGGAGGGGTCTACGCTACCTTCTAGATACCTCACACGAGTCCTCGGACGACCTTTAAGTGGCGTCGAGTTTTATTGGGGCCCCCGTCAAGTCAAGGGAAATTGGTAGTTGCACTTGAGGTACACCTCTGTGCGGTCGCCCCTCACAAGTGAGGGGGATATTTCTGGTTTAGGGATCTTGACACCGGTTACGACCTTGCCGTTGGCCCTTAAACGTTAGGATGTACAATTTCAAATTGCAAGTTAATACTTTGTAGGATGTTAATTCGGCTAGGAGAACCTTTGTATTAGAGAATATGTTAAGGTTAGCCAAACATCGCAATGTGGTAATGAAATTGTACATAAATATGAAACTGTTATTTTAATGTTTTAATTTTGTTTCATATTTTAATAAATACGGCCGGGAGGGTCACTCCCTCCCGTCTTCCAAAAGTTCAGAACTGTTTCCGGTTTCCCATCCTTGGGGATTGTGTTGAGAGGGGGTGGCGGGTATCTCAGCCATATGGAAAGGGGCGACCATTCGGTCCCCCCGAACGTATGGTGGAGTACCACGATCCCCCCGGGAAGCCATCTTGGGCGGGAGGCGAGCCTCGGCTGGTATGCCCGAAGCGGCGTAGCCGGGGCGCGCCTTTTCCCGCCCTGGAGTGGGCTGGCCTAGACACTGACGCGGCCGGCCACGCCCTTGGGGCAGGCCGGGGCGGGTTTACGCCCGCCCTGAAGACGGATAAAAGGAGCAACAAGCCAAGAAAGCATCCTCTTGTTCCTGTGCTCTGAAGCTGCACCTCCTCGCTGCACGTGAGCTCGAGACGGAACGAAGAGCCAATTTTGACCCACCCACCAGCCCCTGAGGACAGCAAGTGGTTTTGAATAAAGTTTTGACGTGGTAACTTTGATTTTGTTTGTAGGTTGGGATTATTATCATGATAACTTTGAATATGCAATAAAGAATGGTCGATTTGTGGTATGTTTTGTAAAATAAAGTAATCCTGCTCTAGTGTTTGATCAGTAAGCATGCTTTAATAAAGTGGTTGTTGTTACTGTCTTTTAGGTAATTTAGTCATTTAGTTTAGAATTGTCGTATTTATTTTGGTCGGGCGGTAAGGTCATGATCGGTGAGCACTAATTGGAAGATCCCTATGAGTGGGCGTCACCCATTACGGATGGGAGCGCTCGAGGGAGGTGGCCATTGGCCCCTCAACGGGGAGGCGGTCCCTTCTAAGGATGGGCCGCCGAAAGGAAAGGAAAGGCGGTCAAGGCCCCTTCCTGGGTAGGAGGGGCTACAGCCCCCTCCTGGGGAATTTCCCGGGGCCAGGACATCTGCGACGGCAGATGTGGTAAGTTGTGTGGGGTTTGGGGAGGGGTCTACGCTACCTTCTAGATACCTCACACGAGTCCTCGGACGACCTTTAAGTGGCGTCGAGTTTTATTGGGGCCCCCGTCAAGTCAAGGGAAATTGGTAGTTGCACTTGAGGTACACCTCTGTGCGGTCGCCCCTCACAAGTGAGGGGGATATTTCTGGTTTAGGGATCTTGCCACCGGTTACGACCTTGCCGTTGGCCCTTAAACGTTAGGATGTACAATTTCAAATTGCAAGTTAATACTTTGTAGGATGTTAGTTCGGCTAGGAGAACCTTTGTATTAGAGAATATGTTAAGGTTAGCCAAACATCGCAATGTGGTAATGAAATTGTACATAAATATGAAACTGTTATTTTAATGTTTTAATTTTGTTTCATATTTTAATAAATACGGCCGGGAGGGTCACTCCCTCCCGTCTTCCAAAAGTTCAGAACTGTTTCCGGTTTCCCATCCTTGGGGATTGTGTTGAGAGGGGGTGGCGGGTATCTCAGCCATATAAACAACTTAGGGAGTTTCAGATCAAACTCCACCCAGCCCCCAAACTTTTGAAGAAATTCAAATACTCCCAGAATACACCAACACCAACAAAGAAGAACAATTCTTGCTCTATGACAACAAAAGTCATAAGAAAATAATTATTATGTTTGCAACTAATACTAATTTGCAAAAACTTAAAAACTGCAAAATGTGGATGATGGACAGACTCTTTAAAGTGTGTCCCAAACCATTTTATCAGCTTTATACAATTCATGGAGAATTTGAAGAGACTAATGTCCCCTTCATTTACGCATTGCTGCCTAATACATATAACGCCACCTATTTTGGTGTAGAAACTACAATAAAACAATTCACAGAAAAATAATATCCCCAAAGAATAATAAGTAGATTTTTATTCAAACAATACTAAAACCATACCCACACACTGCAATACAAGGTTGCTACTACCATTTTAAACAAAGAATATGGAGGCAGCTACAAAAATCTACTTTATGGATAGAATATTTAACTAACAGCAACTTTGCATACCAAATAAAAAACATGAATAGCCCCGGCCTACGTACCAACTACTGAAGTAGCCAATCACTACACCTTACTAATAGAAAGTCCTTTCTATCAAGCCAATGAAACAAAATTAAGGGGCCCATTACGATGCCAGCCAGAAAAGGCTTCCATCCACCGTGCTCACGGCAAAAATCCACCTGCATGACCCTCTGCATCTCCGTCGGTCATATCATGATGCAATGCACGGAAAATCCTACCACGGTAGACGGAACTCACAAATAACCGTCTGCCATCCTCGGAAAAGTTGCAAATCCGACAGCGGCCGACAGGGAAAGCAGTTCAAGGGACTAAAATGGACGCTCCTGCTGCGGAATGACCGAATGGCCAATTACGATGAAACCGCAGAGCTGGAGGAGGGAGCATTATGTTCTGATTTCCTTGCTCGCGCAAAGACCAAATGAAAGGCGGTAGAAACAAACTGAAAAGTGATGCACAAAGTGTGCCTGCACTCGACGCTGCCCTCAATCACACCACACCCACCACAATGATACATCCCAAATGTCCATTGGCAGTGTAAGCCATGCCCAGCATGGAAGAAACACCTGGAGGACATCACACATGTGGACACACCCACATACCACAGCATTAAACCAACCCCTTCCTGGATCAGCATCCTTTGCACACCAGAAGCTGACACAGAGAGACAGGACATCTTTTATGCACACAGCACAATATCACATACACTCATCTACACACACCACCATCCACCCACACATGTGACACACTTCACATAAATCCACCACCCCCTGCACCCTGCACTTTTCTCACCTTTGCACCATGGTCAAACGGAAAATGCCCAAATTCACAGACACTGAATTGAAAGTGATGGTAGATGAGATAATAAGGGTAGAACCACATTTGTATGGGAGCCTGGTCCAACACACCACACTTGTACGCAAAACCCAGATGTGGACAAGGATCTACAACAAATTCAATACTGTAGGGACCACCATACACTCACTGCATGACATCAAAAGGCGGTGGGTTGACCTCAAGGCCCGGGTCAAGCATTGAGCTCATAGGAACCACGAGGCGGCCCAAGGAACTGGTGGCGGCCCTCTCATACCACAACTAACCTTTCCTGAATGGGACGAGAAGATGCTTGCCATACTGCATCCCGAGAGTCTCAGAGGAATCAAGGGGGGAGTGGAGGCTGGTAAGTACAAACAAAATGAGTACATTCCACTGTGATGTACTGTTGTGCACAACAAGTGATCCTCAATTGCCAGACAAAATCAAACTCATGTACAATGCAAGCTGTCAACATGAATGTCTCATAAGGTTAGCAATTCCTTCCTCTGCTTCACTTAACAGGTAGGTATCCATCTTACTTGGGAGGGGTTTGTCGGGACGTGACAGCAAGACCACAACTCCCACAAGGCCCTCTGTTTTCCCTCCCAAAGAGCAGGGAGCTATCTGACCACCACATTCCGCACTTGTGAACCAACTCTGTCAAGCTGCATAAGTTGCAGCCAGTGCACACACAGAAAATACCATTGAGAGTTCACATAAATCACAGTGTCATTGATGAAGTCACATGTAACTGCAAAGCAAAACCCAAGAATGCAGTGGCCAAAACCCAATGTGTAAGTGCCATTCTCTCAAAGCATAAAGACTTACATCAAGACAACACGTACATGTAGTCAAACATCACAAACCACACGGGGACAGCAAAAAAAGCACAACAGAAATAAGGACGTTGCGGCATAGTAGACAAACAGTCATAGCAAAGTCACAAATATCCTAGCATGAACAGAAGTGGATGATCAACAAGTTGGTACCAGAGGAAATGTACTTGGAAATACAATATCTGTCCATATGAAATTGTTGCTACAGCCATGTCACATTGCTGACGAGCAATGTATTTACCACCACATCATGTCCCACTACTGACAAACTGTCATGAATGACAAGTAATGCCAAGATGAAAAGTCATGTTATCTCAATCAAAATGTGCCAAATATGAACATCAAAGTTGTGCTGGGTACTGAACATGCTGACAATCCAACTTCTGTTCAACAAGTGACTCGCCAGCAACAGCAGGCGCCCATTCAATGGACGAGCCTAGCCAGTCTCCCACCCTAGAAGCTGAACTCTCGGGATGCAGACTCCCTGGCTTTTACGGATGAGGGGGACCGACCTGGCCCCTCCGGCGTGCCCAGGCAAGTGCAGTGTCTGGCCCTCGCTGTCCCCACCACCACTCCCACAACAGCTGCAACAACAACGCTGACCCCTGCAGCACCAACCTATTGGGAGCCACCTCCACCATCACCACCCCTGCCTCCAACACTGTCCCTGTGCCAGTTATAGTCAATACCACCAGGCAGCCTCAGGGTGCTGAGGACAGTGTTCGGTGGCAGCACCAGGTCCCGCCACAAGTCTGTGGCAGCAGGGCATGTGGGAGGACAACTGGGGGACAGTCACAGGAGGACAATGAGACAGAGGCCCAGGCCACCACTTGCAAACTGTCCTTGGGGCATACCAACAGAACCAGGGACAGACGGGCCAGGTCGTTGACGAACCGCGTGAACTCCGCCTGCTGCAGAGGTCCATGGACACTAGTTTTGGACAAATTGCAGAGTACATGGGCCAGCTTGTGGGTATCCTGAGGGACATGCATGCAGCAAAAATAGCTGGACATCCCCGTGGCCAGCCAGATGATAGTCACACCACCTCAGCAGCGGCCACAGGAAGGGGTGAGTCACATCACAGCAAATCCACAGACACCTCCGAGCATGCAGCAGGTTTCCCCCAGGCCAAATCGCGTAGGGGGCGTCCGAAAAAGTCCCAGGAAGGATAATGTGGCACAGCATTGTGCTGTACGAGTTCATGGAGCAACCGTTGATGTCACCACTGTAACACCGAGCATTGACTTTGTTGCAAATCAGAACCCACATTGCCACAAGGATGTGAGTGTTCTGTTGGACTTTGGAACTCTGCCATTGTGTGTTCTACCCTAACTATCCATCAAAGACTGAACTCAGACCAACTTGTTTGTATAAAATATTATTTTAGTTGATTTATTTCCTAGGCCTGATACAAGTAAGTGAAATGATACTTTGCAGAAACAATCAGTTGAATGCAATTGTATGTACTTGGTTTTTGTTACACATAAATCACTTATAAAAAGCAACTGTTGAATTACAGTACACATAGTATTGGTTGTATTACTTTGCAGGCTACTCTTCTTACACAGTGTGGTATACCTGCATGCCCCACTGTATAAAGGTACATAAACACGTTTTTGGTATTTAAACACAGTTGTATGAATTTTCATAGAATTTCCAACTCCACACTTAGAAGTTTTTTTTGCAGAAAAGCAGTCAATGCAAACCTAAAGAAATTGAATAATTGGTTTACAGGTAAGTACTAGTTGTGGGATCTGGTTTTCCGAGGTTATAACTAGGGTGCCCCCAGGGTCAAGGATGCACTCTCTAAGACCCCTCAGCAGCACTAGGATAACCGGTTACAGAGTGCTGAGGCCCAATGTTAGCCTATGGGGGATAGGGGGCCTTTGGTTGGTTGTCGCTTACAAGCAGGTCACAAGATTGAGGGCAAAGCTCCTGGACATAAGCTCAGAGCAAAGGTAGGGGGTTCAAAGTAGCACCCCCCAGCGGCACTAGGACGGATTGGTGCAGGGTACTGTTTTGGTGTAGGGTGCTGTGTTACTTTCAATGGGGATTCTCTGGTTTGCTAGGGGACGAAGATCTTCTTGAGGTGGCCACCAATTGGAGAGGTAAGTTGGGATGCTGGGGGGTTGCCTGGAAACCGGCCGTTGGGCCACCCAAGGCTGTGGGGCGTACTTTGACGTTGAGTTTTCTTACCCGCTTGTGGTCGGGGAACCCTTCGGATTGAGGCTGCAGGTGTCGGCTGGAGGCTTGAGGCAGGTGAGGAGTCACTGGATCTTGGATCAGGACCACCAGGAAGACCTCCTCGGGGTGTTGGGCCACTCAAACTCGGGCATGGGCGTTGGTTGCAGAGTGATGAAGACTAGTGGATCCAGATAGAAGCGGAGTCTGTGGGTGAGCAAATCTGGTGCTCACGGCATACAAAGTATTTTTGGTGTAGGCAGGGAAGGTCCTCTGGGTTCAGTGGGGCTGCTGGCTGCAGGACACACCGGCATTCCGCTGGAATAGGTCGAGGTCAGGATATGCCTGTAGGGCTGGAGCCAAGGAAGCTGGTGTCCTCCTCTTCTTCTTCAGCATGGCTCTTCAGTCCTTTTTCTTCATCTTTCTTCTTGTCTGAGAAGGCAAGGTTCAGGGTTGCCCCTAAATACTATATTTAGGGGCGTTACAAGTAGGTACAGGTTGGGACTAATGAGTCCCTTCCTTGGGCTGGGTACACCCCCTATTATGCAACCCTCCAGTGGGAGGGGACATAAACCTCACTCTGGTTAGCTGGGTCCCCCATCTACAAGAGGGCGATGACTGAGAGTTGTGCTTCACCTCGCCTCCCCCATCTGAGGGGTAGGGGTTGGCAAAAAGTGGGCACACCTCTCCTCCTAATTTGGTTTCCCCGCTGATTCTCTCACCCAAAGTGGGGGTCAGAACAAGTGGGGTACAGTTGCTGGGAGCAGTAAATGACTGGGGTAGCTCACAAAGGTGGCAAGCTTTTGAAGCTTCCCCCTCGTGGACCCAGCCCTTTCTAAGGAGGAGGCTTGGCACCTCGTCTCTGGATGTGCTTTGTTTCAGAACCCGAGAGCAGCAGGCTCTCAATCCAGAGGTCCATAAACTAGTCTGGTGGTGGCAGCTGGCGAGCAGCCACTCAGCCAGGACACTAGAGTTAGGTCATTTTTCAGGGGGCAACTCTAAGATGCCCTCTGCTTGCATTTTTCATTAAACACCACACTGGCATCAGTATGGGTTTTTAAATGTGCTGAGAAGTTTGATAACAAACTTCCCAATTTTCAGTAAAGCCATTATGGAGCTGTGGAGTTCGTAATGAAAAAACTCCCAGACCATATACTCTTTATGGCTTTACTGCACTTACAATGTCTAAGAATTGACTTAGACACTTTAGGGGCACAGGGCTCATACACATGTACCCTCACCACTGGTATAGTGCACCCAGCTAGAGGGGTGGTATACCTATGCCAGGCCAGTGGCTCTTTACTTTGTTGTGCACCAAAACATGCAGCCTGCAATGGCAGTGTATGTGTGTAAAGGTACAGGGCCTCTTCGGGTGGCACAATAAGTGCTGCAGCCCTTAGAAGCCTTCCCTGGTCATAGTGCCCTTGGTACCTATGGTACCTTTTACAAGGGACTTACATGTTTCCAGAGAGTTGCCAATTGGGTTTTGCAACAGTAGAGTTTAGGGAAAGAACTATCAGCCTGATTCATCAAGCTGATATGCGCTCGCAAAGGGCCAGATTCTCAGAATCTGGCACTTTGCGAGTGCGATTTTTGCATTTGGGATTCATCATCCCAAATGCAAAAATCACTATTTAGAAACTCGCAAAGTTTGAGTTTGAGTTTAAAAAGTTTTCTAAAGCGCTCATACACCCAGCGGTTTCTTGGCGCTACCTGGCTACTGCTACTCAGGGGGCAGGAAGGTTGGGGAGTCTGACCATTTTAAGATGGGAAGGATTGGGTGAAGAGGAAGGTCTTGAGGCCTTTACGGAACAGAGGGTACTGGGTGCACGTTCTCAATCAGGTTGGGAGGGAATTCCATAAGGTTGGGCCAGTGATCGAGAACTTGGAGCCCCCCCACTTCTTCCGTTTGAAACGGGGGACCACAAGGAGGTGGTGGGAAGAGGATCAGAGATTTCTCGAAGGAGTGTAGTTTTGAATGGCTGAGTTGATGAAGGAAGCAGCAGCGCCTGTCCGGGCTTTAAAGATGGTACAGCCCAGCTTGAATAAGGCACGTTGCCGGACAGGGAGCCAGTGCAGGGAACGGAGGAGAGGTGTGATGTGATGTGATTTTGGTAAATTGAAAACCAGCCGAGCGGCTTGGTTTTGGACCAATTGCAGACGCCTCATGAGGTAGTCGGGCATGCCATGATAGAGGGCATTGCGTAATCTAGGCGAGATGTTACCATGGCCAGAAGTATTAGCTTGAGCGCCTCGGAGGAGAAGAATCATGAGACTCTGCATATTGTCCTGAGGGAGAGGAAGGCTGAAGATACCACGGCGGAGACTTGAGAGTGTAGGGAGAGTTGGTTGTTAATTTTGAACCCAAGAGTTTTAACGGAAGAAACAGGATTAGGTGGGGAGCCTAGGGAAGGGGGCCAAAAGGAAGGGGACCAGGGACTGGAGCAACCACCTGTCAACACCAACTCCGTTTTATCGGGATTGAGTTTCAGGTGGTTGAAATTCATCCAGTCCTGGATGAAGGTCATGATGAACTGAAAATTGGTTATTGAGTCGGGGGAAGAAGAGAGGGAAAAGATGAGCTGGAGATTGTCTGCGTAGTTATACACAGAGACCTCCAGTTGCTGTAAAGCAAAAATAAGGGGGGCAATGTAAAGGTTAAATAAAAGGGGGGATAAAGAGGATCCTTGGGGAACCCCACACTGGATGGGTCGAAATTCAGCTGAGTACTCTCCCAGACGAACTGCCTGAGTCCGACCGCTCAAGAAGGAGGATAGCCATAGCAGGGCTGACCCTCCGATTCCCGCCGCCTCGACACGTGAAAGTAAGATGGTATGGTCCACCGTGTCGAATGCGGCGGAAAGATCCAAAAGGATCAGGGCCTGAGGTTGATTGGTGTCCATTCCTTGTCGCAAGTTGTCCAGAACGGATATTATTACGGACTCAGTTGAATGAGCCGGGCGGAAACCGGCCTGTCTCGGGGCCAAGACACCATGTCTTTCCACAAACTCACTGTGAGGAATAGCATTTAAGGAATCTCTATTAGAGATTCTTTAAATGCTATTCTTGAAACATTTCAAAATTGCGAAATCGCAAATTTTGGCCGCTATTTACCGCGAGGCCAAACCTTGTGGTAAATAGCGAAAAACTTAGAAAAATGCTTTTAAAAGCATTTTTCTAAGTTGCGTGTTACACACACACATGTCCTTAGGACATGTGTGTGCGCAACACCTGTTGAAATGTGCATTTAAGGGGTGCTACAGGGTGTCCTTTGGACATCCCTGGCACCCTTCAAATCGCTATCTTATTTGCGATTAGCGAATTGCCTTTTGGCCCATAGGACTGAATGGGGAGTTATTCCTTATTTGCGATTAGCAATTTGCTAATCGCAAATAAGGAATCTGTAGGAATCGCATTTAATTTTGCGATTCCTACATGAATCCCGTTTTGCAAGTCTGTAATAGCGATTCCTTATGAATCGCTATTTCAGACACGCAAAAAGGGTCTTTCATGAATCTGGCCGATATGCCCTGGATACCTGGTTGGCAGGAACCCAGGGCACACTCAGTCAAAGTACATCAACATTAGGCATAAGGTGGGGGCAATCATGCAAAAAGGAGCACTTTCCTACAATTATTACATGGTGTTGAAGCCACTAAACTGATATTTTGTAACATTGAATCTTAACCATTACCACAGTAAGCAAGGGTTTTGGTGTTGGTTACCCGCTCCGAAAGTCTGTTGGGCCCAGAATCACAAAGACTCACTGTAAATACACAATCTCCCTTTCTTCGTTGTCATGCATGTAGCCGGTACACATAAGTCTTCTTTTAGTGAAGTCTTTTCCTAACATTGATATAGTTACCCAAAATGAATAATAAGGGTAGGCTTAACAGAAAACATTATGAGAATCATAATTCCTTTTTTTGGTGCCATAGATGTAGCCAAGACCCATATGTCTACCTGTGTGAAGGGCTTAATCTTAATTTGGTATTATTGCCCAAAATTTAACAATGAATCACACACTGTCTGATCATCAAACAGACACTATGTCATGCAATGATGGAAAGGAAAACATCATTGCGCTCGCCGCATTTAGTCATGTGACACAGAAGTTGTCCATGAGACAGATACAAATGACCGCCTATGTTATAGTTCAAAGAGGTTTTTTATTTTACAGCAATAATCATCATACTCATCCCTTTACCTATTGTAACTTAACAGTGTGTGACAATTAGGTCCTTCCTTTAGGTCCTTCCTCCTTTAAATCCCTAAAGGGCATAAGATAGTCATGGTAATGTAAGTTAGCCTATACAGAAGCATATGGATAGCACAACTGCATGATACAAGAATCACTGTTGGCTTGTGTTTTGCACAAGAAATCCACAGGACCATGATATATGAATATAGATCACAACTAGTTTTTTGTTTTTCTACCTGAAGAGAGATGTATGTCATTTGTTGAACTAATGGTATTAAGGTTACCCCGCATTGAAGAACACTTGGCTTATGAATCAAGAGATTTACAAACAATATTTATTCGGCAAGTCATTTTTCTTACGAACCGCTTACGCAACATATTAAGAAGGACTGCCTTGGTGATTATTGAGAGAAGCCTTGAGAAAGTCCAGGAGGATGAAATGCGCGTCGGCTCCCGTGCTTGTGTCTAAGACTGGAATAAAATAATATGATACATCATCTTCTGTGGATCATTAATTGGAAATTGCCAACCGAACTTCCTTTTTCCTCTTAGCGAGATTACCGATTTGGGATAAAAGTGACAGTGTTTTCTTGTGCTTTGGTGTATATGTTGAACATTTCCTACTAAACTGCAGTTTGTAGTCAAGTGGACTTATACTTAAGGTGGGTCTGTAATATAGCACTACAGGAGCACACTTTGAAAAGAAGATGCTATAAAATAGTTATTTCAACACGAAGAACTGACATATAGATGTGCAGATCTGGAAGCATATCCATTGGTTGTATATATATATATATATATATATATGAAAAACAAAGCTCCTCCTCAGCACGCTCTGCGCTCACAGACACCGCTTCCACGCCAGCAAGAATGAGGAACGGACCAACAAAGTCAGCAAGATGTTTGTTTATCCCAACAGAACTAGCGACGTGTTTCGAGCAAAAGAGCCCTTGTTCACGCTGCCAATATATATATATATATATGTATTACCTACTGGCGGTCGCCAGTAGGTATATATAGTTAGGATTTTTTCTCTATGGGATTTTTGAAAATTCTATGTCTAATAACTTTGGCGTTTGTGGACGGAATTGGCTGAAATTTTCAGGAAAATGGAACATTTTGTTTCTGAGCAGCCCCTGACAATTTGGGGGGGTTTCATTAAGGGGGGGCCAAGAAAAAAGGGGGGTCCCAAAACACATTTTTCCCATGTTAATTTCCATAGGGCGGTTGGCCTCACTTTTAGCTCGAACGGCTGAATGGATTTGCACGAAACTTGTCAAAATTGTAGGGACTGTTAGCCCGATGTGCCTTTGCTAGGTCTCAATATATGTGCTCCAGTGGATTTTGAGTAATTTAGGTTCAAAAAAAGATATATATCTGGGCGGAGCCTAACCACACATCTGATCTGATTGGCTGTCAGCACTTCATCCAAGAAGTGTTGGCAGCCATCTTGGGACCAATATACATGATAGCACCTCATTAAAAAGCATTGTAGTTAATAGAGGGTTTTAGGACTTTAGTTACATTATAAATCATTTGTTGATGGTACCATACTCGTTTTAGAAATTGTGGTGGGTTCTAAGGTGACTTTACCATGTGAAAAAACCTTCTGCTGTGATATCATGAATATTGTTTGAAAGAAAACTAATATCTCATGATTTTCCCACAGTGGTTTGGAAGGGGATCTATAAGCTAAACTGAAAGCATATTTTCTGTAAATTCACATTATCTTTCTCAGTCATGTGAAAATGAAGTCTGACATTCTCAGTAAAACATGTACATCCAACAAGGACAGAGACTGTCAGTTGATTCCTTTGTGTTCTACTGCAGCCTCCTAGAGTGTTCTAAAGAACAACTAGAGCGCTAACAGTCCTACTTATTACAAAGGTATGGCACACCTGAAGCCATCTTGATTGGAATAAAGTGGTAACTCTTAAAACATTTAATTTAAAAAGAAACAACATGAGGGGGTATATTTTGCCATAGAAAGTATGATTAGTGCTGCAGAATGAAAAATTAGGGCACATTTTGAGTGACTTCTCAAATCCTTTTCTATTTCATTAAAACATTCTGACATGCAGTCTCCCAAAATGGCCACCAGAGACAAAAGAGCCCAAATGTAGCCCAAATATCACCCAGATGTAGCCCAAGTATAGCCCAATGACAGAATGTCCCAGAGTGTTCTGAAGAACAACTAGAGCGCTAACAGTCCTACTTATTACAAAGGTATGGCACACCTGAAGCCATCATGATTGGAATAAAGTGGTAACTCTTAAAACATTTAATTTAAAAAGAAACAACATGAAGGGGTATATTTTGCCATAGAAAGTATGATTAGTGCTGCAGAATGAAAAATTAGGGCACATTTTGAGTGACTTCTCAAATCCTTTTCTATTTCATTACAACATTCTGACATGCAGTCTCCCAAAATGGCCACCAGAGACAAAAGAGCCCAAATGTAGCCCAAATATCACCCAGATGTAGCCCAAGTATAGCCCAATGACAGAATGTCCCAGAGTGTTCTAAAGAACAACTAGAGCGCTAACAGTCCTACTTATTACAAAGGTATAGCACACCTGGAGCCATCGTGATGGGAATAAAGTGGTAACTCTTAAAACATTTAATTTAAAAAGGAACAAAATGAGGGGGTATATTATGCAATAGAAGGTATTATTAGTGCTGCAGAAAGAAAAATTAGGGCACATTTTGAGTGACTTTTCAAATCCTCTTCTATTTCATTAAAAAATTCTGACATGCAGTCTCCCAAAATGGCCACCAGAGACAAAAGAGCCCAAATGTAGCCCAAATATCACCCAGATGTAGCCCAAGTATAGCCCAATGACAGAATGTCCCAGAGTGTTCTAAAGAACAACTAGAGCGCTAACAGTCTTACTTATTACAAAGGTATGGCACACCTGAAGCCATCTTGATTGGAATAAAGTGGTAACTCTTAAAACATTTAATTTAAAAAGGAACAAAATGAGGGGGTATATTTTGCCATATGAATTATGATTAGTGCTGCAGAAAGAAAAATTAGGGCACATTTTGAGTGACTTCTCAAACCCTCTTCAATTTCATTAAAAAATTCTGACATACAGTCTCCCAAGATGGCCACCAGAGACAAAAGAGCCTAAATGTAGCCCAAATATCACCCAGATGTACCCCAAGTATAGCCCAATGACAGAATGTCCCAGAGTGTTCTAAAGAACATCTAGAGCGCTAACAGTCTTACTTATGACAAAAGTATGGCACACCAGAAGCCATCTTGATTGGAATGAAGTGGTAAGTCTGAAAACACTCAATTTAAAAAGGAACAACATGAGGGGGTTAATTTTGCCATAGAAAGTATGATTAGTGCTTCAGAAAGAAAAATTAGGGATCATTTTGAGTGACTTCTCAAATCCTCTTCTATTTCATTAAAAAAATTCTGACATGCAGACTGAAACATGCACTTTGAATACCAGCAGCAGACGTCCCTGGTGAGCAGTAGCTTTACTACAGTGATCTAATGTGCAACTAGAGTGCTAACATTCAGAATTTATGGCACATGTGTGACACATCTGAATGCCTTCTTGATGGAACCAAAGTAAACAAGCATTGAAAATGCAATAGATCTCGCCCTCGTTTAAGTTAAAGCCATTCTGTTTGTAATGAGGTGGCTTTTTAGCTTTGCTTTTATTAGTGTTTTTTCAACTTTCATGTAAATAACATGCATCTGTATGCATATAAGTATATGTATGCATGCATTTATGTTTGTATTTATATAGATATACAGATGATATATGTTTATATATGTATGTATATATATATATTCACTGAAAAAACCATAGGCTATAGACCATATATAGTTAGGAATTAGCATTTACAAAACCTTGAAAATTCACTGAAAAAACCATAGGTTATAGACCATATATAGTTAGGAATTAGCATTTACAAAACCTTGAAAATTCACTGAAAAAACCATAAGTTATAGACCATATATAGTTAGGAATTCGCATTTACAAAACCTTATTTTACTCACACAAAACCATTGAAATTCCATATATAGTTAGTTGCACTAACTATATATCGCGCACCCGCAATCCACTGCTGATGATGTCACATATTACATCATTCATGACATGGTCAGTGACATCACTGATGACATCACTGATGACATCTCAAATGACATCACTGATGACATCACTGATGACAACATCCAGTGACTGTATGTTTCTGTAAAGTTAAAATATGTCTTACATATTGAAGAATGAGTGGATGTATAAGTGTCTGGATGAAGGATTTAGTAGGTGCATGACTGACTGTATGAGTGAGTGATTAAATGTGTCTCACTGAGTGCATGGGTTAGTGACTAAACTGTCTTAATTTGTGCATCATTATGTCTGTTGTTCTGTAAACTGTTACATCTGTTGATAAGTAGCTATATGAGTAATTATATGGGTTATTGATTGGTTGCCCAAGTATTTGTATGGGAGACTGAGTGTGTGTGTGGGTGGCTGGGAGGTGTATGACTGTGTGCATAGATGTGTGAGCAGTTGATTCACTAGATGTATGGTTTCAAAAGTGCATGTGGAAACAGCTGTATGGGCGGTTGACTGTGTGCATGAGTGTATTGGTGAGTGAATGGATATCTCAGTGCTACATGTCAAAGTAAGTACATATGTAAAACACAGTACATGTGAGAGTTGACATATATAAATAACTGTGCATAAGAGCCAGTGAATGTGTGAGTGGCTGTATGGATCATTGTGAACTTGTATCAGGGATTGTATAAGAGAGTAAATATGTGTTAGTATATGTTTGAATAAGTAAAGTTTGTATAACTGTATAGTTGAGGAAATGGAGGTGTGATTGATTCTTTGCATGACTGACTAGGTGTGTGAGTAACTCCATGGATGAGTGACAGTCTGTGAGTGTCTGTTTACACTGATTGTATCTAAGGTTATATTAGAGTCTGAAGAGGTTCATCGTATTATCACATGAATGATATCATCAGTGATGTGATCAGTAATGTCAAATGAGATGTCATCAGTGATGTCATCAGTGATGTCATTTGAGATGTCATCAGTGATGTCATTTGAGATGTCATCAGTGATGTCATCAGTGATGTCACTGACCATGTCATGAATGATGTAATATGTGACATCATCAGCAGTGGATTGCGGGTGCGCGATATATAGTTAGTGCAACTAACTATATATGGAAATTCAATGGTTTTGTGTGAGTAAAATAAGGTTTTGTAAATGCGAATTCCTAACTATATATGGTCTATAACCTATGTTTTTTTCAGTGAATATATATATATATATATATATATATATATATATATATATAATTTCTATGGTTTTTTCAGTGAATATATATATATACATATATATATATATATATATATATATATATATATATATATATATATATATATATATATATATTCACTGAAAGAACCATAGGTTATAGACCATACATAGTTAGGGATTAGCATTTACAAAACCTTATTTTACTCGCACAAAACCATAGAAATTCGCATATATAGTTAGTTGCAATAACTATATATCGCGCTCCCGCAATCCACTGCTGATGATGTCACATATTACATCATTCATGACATGGTCAGTGACATCACTGATGACATCACTGATGACATCTCAAATGACATCACTGATGACATCTCAAATGACATCACTGATGACATCTCAAATGACATCACTGATGACATCATCCAGTGACTGTAAGTTTCTGTAAAGTTAAAATATGTCTTACATATTGAAGAATGAGTGGATGTATAAGTGTCTGGATGAAGGATTTAGTAGGTGCATGACTGACTGTATGAGTAAATGATTAAATGTGTCTCACTGAGTGCATGGGTTAGTGACTAAACTGTCTGAATGTGTGCATCAGTATGTCTGTTGTTGTATAAGATGCTGCATGTGTTGATCAGTAGCTATATGAGTAACTATATGGGTTATTGATTGGTTGCCCAAGTATTTGTATGGGAGACTGAGTGGGAGGTGTGTGACTCTGTGCATAGATGTGTGAGTAGTTGATTCACTATATGTATGGGTTCAAAAGTGCATGTGGAAACAGCTGTATGGGCGGTTGACTGTCTGCATGAGTGTATTTGCTACATGTCAAAGTAAGTACATATGTAAAACACAGTAGATGTGCATAAGAGCCAGTGAATGTGTGAGTGACTGTATGGATCATTGTGAACTTGTATCAGGGATTGTATAAGAGAGTAAATATGTGTTAGTATATGTTTGAATAAGTAAAGTTTGTATAACTGTATAGTTGAGGAAATAGAGGTGTGATTGATTCTTTTCATGACTGACTAGATGTATGAGTAACTCCATGGATGAGTGACAATCTGTGAGTGTCTGTTTACACTGATTGTATCTAAGGTTATATTAGAGTCTGAAGAGGTTCATCGTATTATCACATGAATGATATTATCAGTGATGTGATCAGTAATGTTAAATGAGATGTCATCAGTGATGTCATCAGTGATGTCATTTGAGATGTCATCAGTGATGTCATTTGAGATGTCATCAGTGATGTCATTTGAGATGTCATCAGTGATGTCATCAGTGATGTCACTGACCATGTCATGAATGATGTAATATGTGACATCATCAGCAGTGGATTGCGGGTGCGCGATATATAGTTATTACAACTAACTATATATGCGAATTTCTATGGTTTTGTGCGAGTAAAATAAGGTTTTGTAAATGCTAATCCCTAACTATATATGGTCTATAACCTATGGTTTTTTCAGTGAATTTTCAATGTTTTTGTAAATGCAAATTCCTAACTATATATGGTCTATAACCTATGGTTTTTTCAGTGAATATATATATATATATATATATATATATTACCTACTGGCGGTCGCCAGTAGGTATATATAGTTAGGATTTTTTCTCTATGGAACTTTTGAAAATTCTATGTCTAATAACTTTGGTGTTTGTGGACGGAATCGGCTGAAATTTTCAGGAAAATGGCACATTTTGTTTCTGAGCAGCCCTTCAAAACTTGGGGGGGGTTCCGTCAAGGGGGGGCCGAGAAAAAAGGGGGGTCCCAAAACACGTTTTTCCCATTCATTTTTCCATAGGGCCTTTGGCCTCACTTTTAGCTCGAATGGCTGAATGGATTTACACGAAACTTGGCAAAATTGTAGGGACTGTTTGCCCGATGTGCCTTTGCTGGGTCTCAATATATGTGCTCCAGTGGATTTTGAGAAATTAACGTTTAAAAAAACAGATATATCTGTGACAGCGTCCTAGATAGCGCTCCAGATCGCGTACTTTTCGCGTAACGGAGCTTTGCGAAGCGAAGCTGATTGGTTCTCCGGTGTCTGTCAACATTCTAAACAGACCGTTGCGGCCGCCATCTTGTCTCTCGGTAGGATCGAGAGACAAGAGGAGGAGAAAAACGAAGGGGGAATTTAATGAAAGGGGGCAAGGTAGATCCTTCTTGACCCTCTAGGAATGATGTTGGGGTTATTAAAGGGTCCCGTGGGGCAAATAATAAAAATTAGATTTTTCGCGGTAGAAGCGCTTCTCGGTTCGCGAACCGGGTCGCAAACTGGTAGCGAAACGTGAATTCCCCATTTTGTGTTTCGATTTAATTAAATTACTAGGTATAAGGGGGTACAGGAGACGTATCCTGACCCCTTATGTTTTCTGAGGGTGGCTGAGGAGGGTCATATATGTTGATACATGTCTTCCAGCGGCTGTGCGTGAGCGTTTTTGTTTTTTTTTGCCGTTTGACTTCTGTTAACGTTCGATTCGATGGAAATCAGGAGCTGTTGACCGCCATTTTGTCACTGCGAGTAAATATTTTGTTAAAAATAATTGTTATAAATTAATCCTTATTGATAAACATTGTCTGCGCCATCTTGCCTTTTTTGCAATGCCACACTTTTGTTGAGCACGGCAGCCATTTTAGATGCCTTGACCAGACCCACTCTCTGAACGCCGCCGATCCTCAGCATGGCTCCCCACCCTCGCAAGCATCTCCCCCACGCACTGGTCACCCCCGCTCTCTCTCTCATGCATGGGCCATAAACCTCCCCCCATTTGCGCTGCTCTTCTCTGAGAATCACACCCTGTGCCCGCCCGACACCTCCCTTTCACCCTATTCACTACCGCACCCTCTGACACTCCTCTTCCTCTGTGTCCGATTGTCCAGGCTGGTCCCAGGCTATCACCTAGCCCTGCAGATGTAGTTTATGGCCCCAGCTGTAGAGAATCATCCCTCTTCAAAGGAGTTGCAGTAGATCAAGGCCCCCACCCGATGAGATCCGTCACACCACACGCGTTCCTACTATCTGATAACCATCCTGTATTGTGCTTGGGGAGGGGATTCTCACTGTGAGGGTGTGTGGGTCCGAGCCTGAAGCGGAAGATTCCAGGAATGCCTTTTTGTACATCAAAGTCTTCACAATTATGTGTCACATTAAAAATATATAGCACTCCAACAAAGTTGTAGGATTATAACACTTTAATAACTTATAAATATATACACCGCTCCAACAAAGTAAACACGTTAAAAAAAACCTTTTAAACAACTATTTACATGACATTGCTTTAACCAGGATAGACAAAGAAATGACACAGTGATGTAAAAGTTTCTGAAAGAAATGCCAAGAACGTCCCATGTGAAAGTGAATTTTATCTGGCAATTTTTTTCTTTTCCTTCTCATGAAAAGAAAGTTAATGCCAGGTTTGTTACCTGCCTCATCTGCAAAAAAAAAACTCTTGAGAGGGACCGAAAAAAAATATAGCTATGGTAATCATACCATGCATCGGCACATGGAGAGGTGGCACTCTCTTAATTATTCTAAAGCACAACTTCGAGATTTGGTGGATAATCCCCGACCGGCAAAAACATCCACCAATGACTTAGCAATAAGTGAGTCAGATGCAAGGGAAACGGTCCCAAATCTGTAAAAGAACTTTAGGCAGATGAGATTGACTTGTGTAGCATGTGGAAAATTAATTTCATGCGGAGAGATGAGTATTACTTTAATAAATAGATCATATGAAAATCATCAATGTCCAAAACGTTCTAGAAAGTAATTTTTGTCATTTTTGAGGAAGAGAGATAACCTACAGTGGTACGGGGTCGTTTTCATTCGTACTAGGGGGGCCATGT
Source organism: Lissotriton vulgaris (assembly GCF_964263255.1). Classification (NCBI taxonomy): domain Eukaryota; kingdom Metazoa; phylum Chordata; class Amphibia; order Caudata; family Salamandridae; genus Lissotriton; species Lissotriton vulgaris. The sequence continues at coordinate 43,087 of NW_028247266.1, forward strand.
TACATTCGTTCGGGGTGGCTTAGGGGCATTTAAAACAACTTCCCTGATACAGGTAGCATATAAAGTAGAGGCTAAATACCAGGATCTTTATCGATTGCTTTCTGCTGTAGAAAAATGAAAAACACACAACAAACCTGGACCATTCATATTTTCAATGTTTCTGCGTACTATACTTTTTAACCCTTAACTAATTGAGCTGCTTCATTTCACCTGCTTTTTAAAAAAAAAATTAAAAAAAATCGGAAACAGTGGCCATTTCTTCGAAACTTACCAATCTACGCGTTACAACTACGTTTGCTTTTTCAAAAACCTTTAATAAAAATGTTGGTGCCCAAATACGGGCTTACAACCCCGTGGGCCGGCCACGGAGCAGGCTGGAACTGAAAATGGGGGGGGGGGTATTTATTTGTGGAAAACATAACAGAGTAAGTGGTCGTTCATTTCATAGTAAAAAATGCGACAAGTGCAACAAAATCATATCGATAATTCATTGTGAGCAAATACCAAAAGTGTCGACAATTCGAACCTTCAATAATAAATACAGTAATAAATGATGCATTAGAAGTTAATATCAATTCATTGTTCGAACGTGTAATCAATACCCATCCTGGATCAATTCATTGTCCGAACATATAATCAGTCTTATCCCATATCAATTCATGTGCTAAAAACTGCATACATATCTCATGATATCAAGGCTGAGCAATCGGGGCACAACAAGGAGTTGAGAGTTTCATTTGTACCGGCGCCATTTTGGGTGAGGTCAGGAAGGTCTAAGTATAGTCAAAATGTCTTCACCAACTCGTGGTTGAACCAGGACCTCTTTCGGCAGTCCAAAAGTTTTCGTTGAAGGGTAGCAGAGGGGACTGGTGAAATGAACCATCAGTGAAAGTGGGGTGGGAGGAAACAATCTCTCCTACCGGGTCATACTGGTGTCCCACCGGAACTGATCAAGTTGGTAGTCTTGCAGGATTTTGGTGATTTCAAGACTGAGGCCGGCGCCGGCATGAGCGCGCCAACGTTCCGCGGCTACGTCGTGGTCGTTCCGTGGGTGATCATGGCAGTCATTCTCCATCGGGGGTTGGGGGCCCCCGTGGCTCTTATAGAATCTTCAAAGTTGAGGAGAACGTTTCTGGTCGCAGGAAACTAGAAGCATCGTTGCACCACAACAGTGGACGAGACCCCCGCTGGGTGAGCGGAGCATCATTGCCTCGCAATAGTGGACGAGACCTTTTGTCGGGTGAGTGCAGCGCCGCTGCATCGCAAGTGTGGAGGAACCCTTTTGTTGGGTGAGTTGAGCGTTGGGGGTGCAGCTGAGGGGCCCCCACCTGTGGGGGTGGGAGAGGCTCGTTCGCGCCGCCTCTCCCTCCCAGCGCACCCCACGCCGACACCTGGCGTTGATATCCGTGATGTCCGGACCAGGCGATAAGAGGGGGGGGGGGGTCGGAGGCAGAGGCAAGACATCCCCCCCCCCCGTGGCCTGCAGGGCGCCGCTTCAGGACCGAACGGGGAGCTCATATCAAGCCGGGGCCAGACAAGGAGATACGAGGGGAGAGGGGGGGGGTCGGTGGCATGTGCAAGACATCCCCCCCCAGTGTGGTCCTAGCCATTATTGAAAAAAGAAGAAGATACCGTCGGCCTCGGCTCCTCTCCTGGTCCACCTTATGTGACGACACCTGGCGTTGATATTTGTGATGTCCGGACCAGGCGATAAGAGGGGGGGGGTCGGAGGCAGAGGCAAGATATCCCCCCCCCGTGGCCTGCAAGGTGGCAGAAGAAGGGAATCGGGAGACCAGTACATTTCGGGCCATCCACCCCACGGCTGCCCTGCACGTGTCGAGGCCTCATCTTCCGGATGGGCGTAACCGTGGCCCTGTTGCATTTCGGGAGTTTCCGGAATGGGGGTAGGTATCTGCTGATTTGTATCTATTTCATATTACCGTTAATGGGCGTGGCGGGCGGTGGGACAGACATGCTTGGAGCAGTGGGGGGGTGGCGGAGCCTAGCTACCTCGTGGCTGCCGTAACGTCAAGCTTGGCTTTTTTCACCACTTCCATGTTTCTTAAGGTATTGGTGAATTATACTTCTCCGGAAATTTAAAAGTCACAAATGTTTTATTTGTGTAATCGTTTCAGGTCAAACGGATTGTGGGACAATGTTCAGAATGGAAGAGTCACCAAAAGGTGAAATTGTTTTTGATGGTAAAATGATGTGACTCCTGCAATGTGTTGCTTTTGCGGAACAGATATATGATGTAATTGTGTTGTTAATGTTACGGTGTACATGTAAAAAATGATGCATAAGTGTTGCACGGGCATTGTAGATACTCTCCTATGTGTGCCTAGCAATTTCAAGTCACTTCCCCCGGGTTCAAGGGCCTTGTAAATACGTCCCCATGTGTGTCTGGTCATTTGAAGTCATTTTCCTTGTAGTGTAAGGCCCTTGTAAATACGCCCCCATGTGTAAAATTAATTAATTTGCCCTTAAATGTTGCGTTTTCGGTAATTTTATCGAATCGGTAATTTTACCGATTCGGTAATTTTACCGAAAATGCAAGATTGAAATGTGGGTAGCCAATTTTCCAGTGGCACATGGCTTTCAGAATCGGTATTTTACCATGGAATACAAATCCATGGTAAAATACCGATTCCTGTGTACATGCACATCTGTGCATGTACACATATGCCATGTGACAGACAGACGTGTCCTTAGGGTATGTCTGTGTGCCACATTGCACACATGCCAGTTTTGGGGGTGCTAGATGGTGTCAAAGTGATACCCCCTGCACCCTTGACAAATTTGGTATTTACCGATTCGGTAAATACTGAATCGGTATTTGAATTGAATCCTATGGGCTTCAAAGCCCATAGGATTCAATAGCAAATACCGATTCGGTATTTACCGAATCGGTAAATACCGAATTTTTAAGGAATCGGTAATAAATCAGATGTTGGTACTTACATCCCATTTACCGATTTTGAAATACCGAATCGGTAAAATTCTGTAATATTCGGTATTTTAAAATCGGTAAATGTGATTTACCTACATCTGGCACTAGGTGTATTATTGTTTTACATAAAATGTTTTAAAACTTTGTTTGAAATCAAATGCATGCACACTTAGGGCCAGATGTAGGTGGCCGTTTCAGGCCATTTACCGACCGGTTACGGCCGTTTTCGGCCGTTTCCGATCGTTAAATGGCAAATCGGTATGTAGGGGCTTAAATCCAAGGCCACGTGTAGGTAAATCTACATTTATAGAATCTGAAAAATTATTTGTTTGGTAAAATATCGAATCGGTAATTTTACCGATTCTGTTAATTTGTTATGTAGGGGGGAGTCTTCTGAGTCCCAAAGACCTTAACGAATCGGTATTTTAGCATGAAATCAAACTTCATGGTAAAATACCGATTCGGGTGTGCATGCACATGTGTGCTCGCACACCTATGCCATGTGAAAGGCAGACCTGCAATTAGGGCTGGTTTGCTTGCCACATGGCACCTGTGCCTGTTTTGAGGGTGTCAGAGGGTGTCAAAGTGATACCCCCTGCACCCTTGTGCATACTTTTTTTTTTTATAGCATTGTCGAATCTAGTTCTTACTGTTATTGATTTACTGTTTGGTAATAGTGGTTAATAACATTTTTTATTATATTTCACCACAGATTCAACTGCAGAATATTTGGGAATTAGACAATGCCGTCTAAGGATAGAGTTCGAAATGCTACAAAACGTCAAAGACAGCTTGACCCCGGGAGCCGGCCGCCTATGTCGGGTGCGATCTCAGGCTACACCAGGGCTATAAGACTTGGGGAGGGGGTCGGAGCCAAGCGTCTTCTCCGAGTCTGTGCCATGACACCGCCCCTCGGGGGCCTCTGTCATGCGGTTTAGGGAGGTACCGTATCACATTGTTTTAAAATGCAGTCAGGTCCACAAACGGCCCCCACTTACTTTGAGAATAGTGAAGCTGCAGCAGGTGCAAATAAGGTTTAGACAGTGTTACAAGCGCTGCTCAGAACTCTGAAGTATGGCACCCAACATCCAGGACTTATGCCATTTGTGCAAGGCAGTGAAATCGAAGCAACTCAGGGACCAAAACCATGAACGAACAATCATGTATTAAAATTTTACTATTGATGCTTGACTGAGGCCAAGGAGATCAGAGTGCATGAGTCTCATGCTCGATCGATTGAGCTAGCCGGATCGGGCAACTAAAAGAATAAAATAGTTATGTAAATAGTTATTTAATAAAATGTTTTACCTTGTTACTTTGCTGGTGTGTTGTATATATTTATAATATTTGCATAGGGTTTGTCGTTATTTTGGGTGGGGTGGGTGGCGGAGCCGAGCTGTCTTGCAGCCATCATCGTGTGGAGCTCAGTTCATCTCACTAGTTTCGTATTTCTCATGAGGGGTTGTTTTTAATGTTTCTATTTTAGCTAGGTCAAAAAGAGATCCCATTAGTGGCCTACTGATTTTGCTCGATTCCTTTTGTTTTTTAAAACGATTTTTCACTATCTGCAAAGACTAAACAGAGTATTGCGACTCTGTGCTTGTTTGTAAATAGAGAATGAACCAAAGAGAACCAATTCTAAAACAGTAAATGCTTGGATAACAATCAATCAAATGAAGAGAGAAGCAGACACGACGGATTAGAACGGGGGCAAAGGCCTGCGTTAACTACCCTTCACTATCTGCAAAGAGAGAGTACTGCTAAGAGAAAAGCGAGGGGGGGGAGGGGGGGAGCGTTCAAAGTACATCAGCTTGCATAAATACGAAAATGTTTTTACCTATCACGTACTTCACATTTGACAGCTTTTGATATTTGCTATTAAAAAACCATTGAGATTCACTGAAAAAACCATAGGTTTTAGGCCATATATAGTTAGGGGTTAGCATTTACAAAACCTTAATTTACTCGCACAAAACCATAGAAATTCGCATATATAGTTAGATGCAATAACTATATATCGCGCACCAGCAATCCACTGCTGATGATGTCACATATTACATCATTAATGACATGGTCAGTGACATCACTGATGACATCACTGATGACATCTCAAATGACATCACTGATGACATCACTGATGACATCTCAAATGACAACATCCAGTGACTGTATGTTTCTGAAAAGTCAAAATATGTCTTACATATTGAAGAATGAGTGGGTGTATAAGTGTCTGGATGAAGGATTTAGTAGGTGCATGACTGACTGTATGAGAGAGTGATTAAATGTGTCTCACTGAGTGCATGGGTTAGTGACTAAACTGTCTTAATTTGTGCATCAATATATCTGTTGTTCTATGAAGTTCTGCATGTGTTATTCAGTAGCTATATGAGTAACTATATGGGTTATTGATTGGTTGCCTAAGTATTTCTATGGGAGAGTAAGTGTGTGTGTCGGGGGTGGCTGGGAGGTGTGTGACTCTGTGTATACATGTGTGAACAGTTGATTCACTCGATCTATGGGTTCAAAACTGCATGTTGAAACAGCTGTATGGGTGGTTGACTGTGTACGAGTGTATTGGTGAGTGAATGGATATCTCAGTGCTACATGTCAAAGTAAGTAAATATGTAAAACACAGTACATGTGAGAGTTCACATATATAAATTACTGTGTATAAGAGCCAGTGAATGTGTGAATGGCTGAATGGATCATTGAAAACTTGTATCAGGAATTGTATAAGAGAGTAAATATGTGTTAGTATATGTTTGAATAAGTAAGGTGTGTATAACTGTATAGTTGATGAAATGGAGGTGTGATTGATTCACTGCATGACTGACTAGGTGTGTGAGTAACTCCATGGATGAGTGACAGTCTGTGAGTGTCTGTTTACTCTGAGTGTATCTAAGGTTATATTAGAGTCTGAAGAGGTTGATCGTATTATCACATGATTGATGTCATCAGTGATGTTGTCAGTGATGTCATTTGAGTTGTCATCAGTGATGTCATCAGTGATGAAATCAGTGATGTCATTTGAGATGTCATTTGAGATGTCATCAGTGATGTCATCAGTGATGTCATTTGAGATGTCATCAGTGATGTCATCAGTGATGTCACTGACCATGTCATTAATGATGTAATATGTGACATCAGCAGCAGTGGATTGCGGGTGCGCGATATATAGTTATTGCATCTAACTATATATGCGAATTTCTATGGTTTTGTGCGAGTAAATTAAGGTTTTGTAAATGCTAACCCCTAACTATATATGGCCTAAAACCTATGTTTTTTTCAGTGAGAATATATATATATATATATATATATTCACTGAAAAAACCATAGGTTATAGACCATATATAGTTAGGGATTAGCATTTACAAAACCTTATTTTACTCACACAAAACCATTGAAATTCGCATATATAGTTAGTTACACTAACTATATATCGCGCACCCGCAATCCACTGCAAATGATGTCACATATTACATCATTCATGACATGGTCAGTGACATCACTGATGACATCTCAAATGACATCACTGATGGCAACATCCAGTGACTGTATGTTTCTGTAAAGTTAAAATATGTCTTACATATTGAAGAATGAGTGGATGTATAAGTGTCTGGATGAAGGATTTAGTAGGTGCATGACTGACTGTATGAGTGAGTGATTAAATGTGTCTCACTGAGTGCATGGGTTAGTGACTAAACTGTCTTAATTGGTGCATCATTATGTCTGTTGTTCTGTAAACTGCTGCATGTGTTAATCAGTAGCTATATGAGTAACTATATGGGTTATTGATTGGTTGTCCAAGTATTTGTATGGGAGACTGAGTATGTGTGTGGGTGGCTGGGAGGGGTATGACTCTGTGCATAGATGTGTGAGCAGTTGATTCACTAGATGTATGAGTTCAAAAGTGCATGTGGAAACAGCTGTATGGGCAGTTGACTGTGTGCATGAGTGTATTGGTGAGTGAATGGATATCTCAGTGCTACATGTCAAAGTAAGTACATATGTAAAACACAGCACATGTGAGAGTTGACATATAAAAATAACTGTGCATAAGAGCCAGTGAATGTGTGAGTGGCTGTATGGATCATTGTGAACTTCAATCAAGGATTGTATAAAAGAGTAAATATGTGTTAGTATATGTTTGAATAAGTAAGGTGTGTATAACTGTATAGTTGAGGAAATGGAGGTGTGATTGATTCTTTGCATGACTGACTAGGTGTGTGAGTAACTCCATGGATGAGTGACAGTCTGTGAGCGTCTGTTTACACTGAGTGTATGTAAGGTTATATTGGAGTCTGAAGAGGTTCAACGTATTATCACATGAATGATATCATCAGTGATGTAATCAGTAATGCCAAATGAGATGTCATCAGTGATGTCATCAGTGATGTCATTTGAGATGTCATCAGTGATGTCATCAGTGATGTCACTGACCATGTCATGAATGATGTAATATGTGACATCATTAGCAGTGGATTGCGGGTGCGCGTTATATAGTTAGTGGAACTAACTATATGTGCGAATTTCAATGGTTTTGTGCGAGTAAAATAAGGTTTTGTAAATGCTAATCCCTAACTATATATGGTCTATAACCTATGGGTTTTTTCAGTGAATTTTTAAGGTTTTGTAAATGCTAATTCCTAACTATATATGGTCATTAACGTATGGTTTTTTCAGTGAATTTCAATGGTTTTTTAATAGTAAATATCAAAAGCTGTAAAATGTATTCTTATTTTAATGCAAAAATATAATTTATATGTTTTTAATAAAAAAAATGTATGCATCTGCCAAACCCTGACCTCTTAATAGTGCACTGTGGTGGAAATGATTTGGGCACTATGACTGGGGTTGGTCTGGAAATGCTTTTAAAGAACACCTTTCTTCAATTGATGACACTTTTTCCCCAAACTGCCTTGGTATATTCCAATATATGTCAAAGACAGAAATGTAAGTGGTCCAACCAATTTTTTCCACAATTTGAGAAAGCACAGAAACATGTGAATAAATCTGTTTCTGCTTACATGAGAGACTATGGAATGGGTTTAATATACAACAATAACTTGCGTTACAACATTCAAGACATCTACAGAAGAGATGGTGTGCACTTCTCCGATGAAGGGAATAGAATATTCGTCCTTTATTTAAAAGTGTGCATTGGAACCTACTTGTAGGTACCTAAATTAGCCACAGAACCCAATAGCTCTTTTCAGAGCTACCCTACCTCTAATCATTCAAAACATTTATCTTTTTCTAACTTTTTTTTTTTCACCAAAGTACGCTCCCCGGTTCGCTTACCGGTGCGCGTACAGGGCGCTCCCCCCGCAAAATTTTCAAAATTTTTATTTTTTTATTTTTGTATATATCAGCGTCCTAATCCCCCCTCAGAAAACCTAGAGGGTCACAAAGTGTCTACCGTGCCCCCTTCTACCTATTCCGAACATTGTTTGTCCTCTATCTTATGTCTCAATTCTACCGATACACAAAATGGAGGACTCCCGTAACGCTGCCGGTTCGCGTGCCGGGGAGCGCACCGGTAATCGCTCGATAAAAAAAGGTGCGAAAGTAATTTACAGAAAAACCACTACAGACACTTTCATCAAATATAGAATAGGCCCTACTACATAGCAGTCCATACCATTTACCCAAATTTGATGGAATTCCATTGAGAAAATTATGCTGTAAGCCTGACTAAATATCCTGAGGTAAATTACCTAACAAAAACACTTATAAAGTGTTAGAATTGACAACCAATCAAAATACTACTTTCAATATCTTCTATTATTTCATGACATTTGATTGGTTATGTACCTGAATATATATAAAGAAAGAGAGAGAAACACAGCCATTTTGACTACTACTTCCTGAAGTACATATCAAGTGCATTTTAACTGAGAACTTAAACTTCTTTTTGAAAGGTAAGATGTTATTTTAAAAACTGAAGTATGTTCTGCACTTTAAGTTAATTAGGAAAACATTTTCTGATAGTTATATACTATCCCTCTGTAATACTTATAGAATAAGATAGACTTCTCTGTTTTAGTTATGGATGGAGTTAGGCTTGTCTTGTATAATTAAGAATTAACTTAGGCTTTATCACATACATTTTTTTATATTTCTACTTCCAGTCTGATACCATACACTGCCCAAAGATAAAATCACTGTTTAAAAAAACCAAACTACCTGTCTGTACTTAAACCCAACAGTGCCCTATCTGTACTGATATATTTTTTTTAATTCATTTTACTGCACAAAAATGGAAGGAGAGAAAAAAAATAACTTCGAAATTGTTGCAGAAAGCAACAAAGATACAGAAATTGACTCTGAATTCTTTGATGAATCACGGGACTTTGAACTTCTGCAATGTGTAGAATCAGTAGATTACCTAATTGAAAATGAGAAAATTTCTGACAATGAATTATTAGAAGTTCTTTTTAATTTTGAAAACGAATCAGAAAAATAAATTTATATTTAATAATTCAAAATCTGTTTGAGACATTATTCATTTTTATATGTATTTTTTAAACTAGTAGCAAATTGATTATAATGTAAAATCAGACTTTAAATATACTGTGCAACTTTTTTGTGTTACATAGTAAGTTTGCTCATAGTTACTTCCTTTCTTTCACTATATTATCTCAAATGTGTATTTAACATCTCTTTATCATCTCCTGCCTCCATGGTGTTTCTGCTTTCCTGACAGACCACGCTATGAATTCCATATACCACAATAACTTCTGAAACAACATGCAAGATATCTACAAAGAAAACGGTGTATTTTTATTTTTAGACTCTGCATTGGTACCTACATGTTGGTACTTAAATAAAAAAAATAAAAAAAAATAAAAAAAGAACAATCAATAAACATACAATATTTGAACATTCTTTCATCCTATTTTCCCAATATTACGCTTCCCGGACCGCTTCCCGGTGCGCGTACAGAGCGCTCCCCCCGCAAAAAAAACAATAATAAAAATCTTTTTTTTTTTCCCCGCGGGGCCCTTTTAAAGCCCCCTCATCAAACCTAGGGGGTCAGGGAGGATGTACTCTGCCCCCTTATGCTCATTTCCCCCTTTGTTTTTGCCACATCTTGTGTCTCGATCCTACCGAGACACAAGATGGCGGCCGCTCCGGACTGTTTAGAATGTTCACAGTCACCGGAGAACCAATCCTATTCTCCGAGTGAAGTTCCGTTACTAGTCAGGTACGCGAACCGGAGCGCTAACCGGAGCGCTGTTACAGATATATCTGTTTTTTGAAACGTTAATTTCTCAAAATCCACTGGAGCACATATATTGAGACATAGCAATGGCAAACCATATCTACAATTTTGCCAAGTTTCGTGTAAATCCATTCAGCCGTTCGAGCTAAAAGTGATTCCAACAGCCCCATGGAAAAATGAATGGGAAAAACGCGTTTTGGGCCCCCCTTTTTTCTCGGCCCCCCCTTGACGAAACCCCCCCAAAGTTTCAGGGGCTGCTCAGAAACAAAATGTGCAATTTTCCTGAAAATTTCAGCCAATTCCGTCCTCAAACGCCAAACTTATTCGACATAGAATTTTCAGAAATCCCATAGGAAAAAAATCCTAACTATATATACCTACTGGCGACCGCCAGTAGGTAATATATATATATATATATATATATATATATATATATATATATATATATATATATATATATATATATATACAGATATATAGATATATTACCTACTGGCGGTCGCCAGTAGGTAGTTATAGTTAGGATTGTTTTCCATATGGCTGAGATACCCGCCACCCCCTCTCAACACAATCCCCAAGAATGGGAATACGGAAACATTTCTGAACTTTTGGAAGGCGGGAGGGAGTTACCCTCCCGGCCGTATTTATTAAAATATGAAACAAAATTAAAACATTAAAATAACAGTTTCATATCATGTACAATTTCATTTCCATATTACGATGTTTTGGCTGACCTTAACACATTTCTAATACAAAGGTTCTCCTAGCCGATACTAACATCCTACAAATGCATTTTCAAATTGAAATTGTACATCCTAACGTTAAGGGCCAACGGCAAGGTCGTAACCGGTGTCAGATCCCTAAACCAGAACTCCCCCCTCACTTGTGAGGGGCGGCCGCACAGAGGACTGCACCTCATGTGCACATACCAATTTCCCTTTTCTTGACGGGGGCCCCAATTAACTCGACGCCATCTTAGTGGTCGTCCGAGGACTCGTGTGAGGTGTCTAGAAGGTAGCGTAGACCCCCCTCCCCACCGCACACAACTTACCACATCTGCTGTCGCAGATGTCCTGGCCCCGGGAAATTCCCAGGAGGGGCCCGTAGCCCCTCCTATCCAGGGAGGGGCCTTGACCGCCTTCCCTTTCCTTTCGGCGTCCCATCCTTAGAAGGGACCGCCTCCCCGTTGAGGGGCCAATGGCCACCTCCCCCCGGGTGCTCCCATCCGTAATGGGTGACGCCCCCCCCTAGGGATCTTCCAATTACTGCTCACCGATCATGACCTTACCGCCCGACCAAATAATAAATACGACAGACTAAACTAGAGAGACTAATTACTAAAGAGGAAAAGAAAAAAGATATTCAAAGTATGAACTGTCTAAACATCACTGATCACCTCTGGTGCAAATACTTTTATTCGATAAAGCATACTGTAAAGAATTATCCACTTTATTGCATACTTAATCACAACTTTATTCAGAACAACCTGTAAGAAAAAGTGAATTACCACGTCAAATAACTTTATTTCAAAAACAACTTGCTGTCTTCAGGGGCTGGTGGGTGGGTCAAAATTGGCTCTTCGTTCCGTCTCGAGCTCACGTGCAGCGGGGAGGTGCAGCTTCAGAGCACAGGAACAAGAGGATGCTTCCTTGGGTTGTCGCTCCTTTTATCCTTCTTCGGGCGGGCGTAAACCCGCCTCCGCCCGCCTCCGGGGGCGTGGCTGGCGGCTTCAGTGTCTAGGACAACCCACTCTTGGGCGGGAAAAAGCGCGCCCCGGCTACGCCGCTTTGGGCATACCAGCCGAGACTCGCCTCCCGCCCAAGATGGCTTCCCGGGGGGATCAGGGTACTCCACCATACGTTCGGGGGGACCGAGTGGTCGCCCCTTTCCATAGGAAATCCTCAACATTCTATTTGGAATAACTTTGGCCCTGGTGGATGAATCTTTGTGAATTTCTCAAAGAAGATGGCTCGGTCCGCTGCGCTCATTTCCTGAAATTTTGGGGGGGATTGGTCAAGTGGGGCTGAGATAAAAGGGGGGTCCCAAAACGTGTTTTCTCCATGTTATTTTCCATAGGACCTTTAGACTCGGCTACAGGTCGTACGGCTGAATGGATTTATAAGAAATTTGGCAAAACTGTAGAGTCCTGTTCGCAGATTACGCTTTTTTTGGAATGGTGTAAATCCGTTCAGTAGTTGTTGAGAAAATTAAAGTTAAAGTCAATTATATATCTATAGGCACGCACACGTGCGCGCACCAAAGCGGCTGCGCGTGAGCGGAATTTGTTTTTGCTGCGTGACGTCTGTTAACGTTCGATTCGAAGGAAATCAGGAAGTTTTGTCCGCCATTTTGTCACTGCGAGTAAATATATTGTTCATTTCATAGCGTTGAAACATGGAAAGGGGAGAAGGTAGAGATTGTCTTGCTGCGTAGGTTTTCTCGGGGTGTGTAGTAAGGCCCTTAAACGCATAAAAAAAAAAAAAAAATCGGAAAAAAATAACAGGGTGCGCGCACCCGGTCGCGCACACCTATTCACAAGAGTGTGAAAATGGAGATAAATTAGAAGTTTGAGTGCTTAGATATAAAGTGGCTCTGAAAAGAGCCCTTGTGTTAATTGAGTGTTTTCTGCATTTATAAGTAAGTATCGATGCAGAGCCTGATGTTGCAGAGGAAGATTGTGTTTCCCTCATTCGTGAAATGAACACCGTCTCTCCTATAGACGTCTTGCATGTGGTATCGCAAGTTGTTGCGGTAAATAGAACCCATGCTATAATCTCTGAGGAAAGCAGATACAGATTTATTTACATGTCTCCTTGCTTTTTCAAATTGTGCAGAATGTTGATTGGACCAATTCCATTTCTGTCTTTGGCATATATTGGAATATACAAAGGCAGATCGAGGAAAAAGTGTCATCAATTGTCGAAAGGTGTCCTTTAGAAGCATTTCCAGACCTACCCCAGTGATTGTGCCTGGGTTCTGGGAGATGCATAAAAGTTTTCACCAATGGAATCAATTGGTGACATTTCAATCCTCTTTTGCCAATCCATGTTATGTGTACATTTGGTAAGCCGAGGTTGCAAATTTGTCTGCTTACTGCATATTTTTCACTCCAGTGAATATAACTGTGTCCTATTAGCCAGACCTTCATTTTTAATGGATTTGTAGTCGTCGTCTGATCGGTTCTGGAAGTGGAATGGTAGTTACAAGTTGAAATTCTAAATTAAAAAAAAGGAAGAGGCTGGGTGTGGTTAATAAAATAAAAATGATTGGTTGATTATAATAAGTGGAGATTGAAGAGTAAGTTGCATGTTAATGTTTATGTTAAACGAAAAGTATTATTGGGTGTGAAAAAAAGACATGTAACTGAGTTGTGGATTGGCAGGTGTTTCTGGAGGGAAAACAGTCTTCTTAGTTTGTTGTAGAACGTTGAGATATGAACTTTTGACCTGTGCCTTCAGCAAGGTGCAGAATGAGGTGTTACCATGGAAACAGCCGAAGATGGCAGTTGGTGATGGGTGTCTCTCACGTGAGTCTGAAAATATTGTGAAGGACAACCAATTGAAATGTAAATTTGATTTTACAATTTTGCGTCAGGAAATGTGATTGGTTGAAGAGAGTTATATGAGTGTGTATTGACTGGATATCTGTGCCATTGAATTTTGGTTGCAGTGATAGAAGCAATATTCAGAGTTCCGCTAACGAATATCTGTTTTGTGACTTTCACTGTTCTACATCGTTCAAAGCATTGGTAAAGGTAAGTGCGTAACTGTTTGTTTTGTCATGTACCGTATAATATAGTTTAATCAGAAACAATCATTGATTTTCCATGTGAAAACTAATTTATGGCTGTCGTAATGTGTTGTATTTGTAAAAGTAATTTCTTCCATTTAAATGTTGACTACGCAGTAAAAAATATTTTTAATATAGAGTAATTATTTTTGTAATTTTGAAGCGTTTATATATAATGAGAGAAGTTGTTGAGGATATGAAGAAATAATATTAGCAGAGACACAGACATTGCAGAAAGAGAGAGAAATGGTAAATTACTAGTGATACCGTTGTGAAAAAATGGTAATGATTAATGAATTCGTAAACTTTTTGTCAGTCGACAACATTTCAGGCTGGTTGGTGGCCGTGGCCTGCACTGGTGGGGGTGGGTCGAGAGGGTCGGGGAAGGGGGTTAAAGTGGTAATGATTAAGGTATTCACAAAGTTTCTGTTAGACGTCAAAATTATAGTGCGGTTTCTGGTCGTCGTTTGCACTGGTGGGGTGAGGGAGGTGGTCGAGTGAAATAAAATGAAAAGTTTTGACCATGAGGTTGTATAGAGATTTGTGAAGTAAATGTGTTCGTTCATTGAGGTTGGAAACGGAGCATAAAAATATCTCTCTCAGTTCTGCTGTTTGACTCCATCTTCATGTCCCTTCTGTTTTGCATCTCCGTTGCCCTGCGTTATCTTATTGTCTGTGTGTTTGCCTTCAATCCGGCCTGAGGAAGTTTGCTGTGGAGGCACACACAGATAGTCCTATTAAAGTGATTGGAACGTTTTCAAAAAAATAATTATATAATTGCATTGGTATTTTTAAAGCGCTACTGAATGTTTTCGTTCTCAAGTACCGCTTGGTTGCTTTCTCAGAGCAGAGGGTATGTCGTATTTCACTCTTTGGTGCCTCTGCATCTGACTCTGTTCTCTGGTGGCTGGCGGAGAACTGTTTGTTATTGTGGAGATGAAAGGGTGATAAGGAGAGAAATACGACATAGCGTCTGGCCTGTAGAAGCGTGGGAGCAGTGATTAACTCTGAGTGAAGCGGAACTGTGTCGGTGCTTGGTAACAGTTAAAAAAAAATGTTAACAGTGGTATAATTGTCTTTACGGTGCGCGACCTACTAAGAAAGAGTTCACGGGCCGTAATTGGCTTGCAGGTTCTAGTATCAGTAAGTGAGGTCGAGAAAAGAAAACATTCAGGACTTTATTTATGAAGGCCTTGCGCCACCGGTGCGTCACTTTTTCTTATTTTAAAAAATGAGGCACCGGCGGCGGAAGGTCTTCATAAATAAGGTCCTCCGTGTCTACAGTTAAGGTTATGTGGAATCCATGAATAGTTTTTTAATATGAAATCATTTCAGTTGAAATTATGGATTAAAAGAGAAACCGTGAATATTTGAAATGTTTATTTGGAAATGTACTGTTTTAAAGGCAAATCATTATGTAACATGAGTACAGAAATTGCAAAAAACACAGTAATTGGTATTGTCATTAGTACATGGAATACAAACGCTATAGTTGAAGAAAAATGAATATAGTTGGAAAAAAACATTGTACACTCTTATAAGGAAGTATATTATATTTTAATACGTGGAAGAAGGTCTCTGGTCTTTTAGTTTAGGAAGGATATATGAAAATGCAAGTTGTTATACATCATTACTTTATGAATCAGCTGTCTACATGCGAAGCACTATCAAGTTTGTGTTATGTTACTGTGTAAGGTGAAAAAAAGGCGCCAAAAGCGACAAAATGGCGAGAGGTGCATGTATGTGAGGGGAAAAAAAGGCGCCAAAAGCGACAAAATGGCGAGAGGTGAATGTATGTGAGGGGGAAAAAAAGGCGCCAAAAGCGACAAAATGGCGAGAGGTGCATGTATGTAATCTGTTGGATGCTGCGGAAATCACTATTGAGGAGAACTACTGTATTGAGATATCTTTTGAAGGTTGCAGTATTGCATTTGAAATACAGCACTAGTAATAATGGAAATTTTGTTGAAAGAACATATTTTTCTGTAAAGTTTTTTAAAAATATAATTTTATAGGAAATTAAAGGAGCAGAGGCGTGTGAGGCGGAAATAAGTAGTTGAGATGCGAAATGGCGTTTACAGTTATAAAAAACTCGTTTAAAATTTACACATTAATTAGGGCACATGTAGCATATATTAGCGAGTTTTGCATCGAGTATGTTTGAAATAACCTTAGATAAGATATGCAATAGAATTATTGAGATTACACTGTAAAAAAATAAAGTTGAAAATCGAGTAGGTGAAGAAACAAATGTAGTTCATATAAAAGATCAAAATTTAGCCAGCACGAAATCATAATGTCCACTGTCAGTAAAGCCAATAGGTCTGTTCTTTAAAAGAAAATATGGAAAAGAACGTGAAGAATATAGGGAACCAAAAGGAAATGAGGACGTTAATGGCTTATATAAGAGCTATTGAAGCATTGTTTAGGCAAAATAGGTAGCTTCTGCTTGTAATAGGAAATCACTTTTATCATTTGAAAGTATGTCAGCTATCCAATGGTAAAGAGTGAAGCAGTACTTATGATCTGTTAAAATCGGAGCCTCTTATATTTTCAGAGGGCAGCTCGGCGGGTTTTCGATGTAGCTCGCTGTTAGGAAAGAGTTAATCGTCCATTGTGTAGGAAAAATAGGCAGCAAGTGGTTGTAACAAGAAATCACTGTTATCATCTGAAAACATGTCAGCCATCCAATTGAGAAGATGAAAGGAGCATTCATGATCTGTCATTATTGGAGCGTCTTTTACCATCATAGGCCAGCTCGGTGGGTTTTCGATGTAGCTCTCTGTTAGGAAATCTTGCGCCGCTGCGAATATATTCCAATGACCCAGAACTCCTTGTATCGCTGCAAAGGCCATAAACCCTCCGTTGTAACAAAGCTGTTCATGATCAAGTAATGGATTTATGAGGTGATTGTCATTCGCTTCAGGAGGAACCAAATTGCTGAGACATAAATGCAGGGCCCATGTGAAATCACAGCTGAAGCAATGAAATACAGGCTGCACACAAGTGAAATACGAATATGGAAATGATAATCGATATGAAGTATTGAAAGATGAGAGTGTTAAGGTGCCGTAGTACAGAAGCATTCTCTGTCAAAATAGTTGTATGTCGTCTGACTCGTTTGCGAAGGCAGGAGGGATATCCATTTTGAATTTACCAATGTGGTAAAGGAAACGGCGCAGTATTGCCGGTCGTATAGGAACTCTACAGAATTAGGTTGCCGGCTATGCAGTGGAGAGGAGCATAATGACTTGATAAATTTTCTAGGAGTCTAGTCACTTAAATATTGCTAAGGAGTTTGACACGGAAATATGTATCCATTCTCAGAGGTTTATTATATTAAGGATATATATTAACATGGTGGCTCCTGGTGTTTTGTGGTTCTGTGCAAGTGTATTGCTTGCATGTGTATAATGCTGGCCCTGTAGTTTTTCTGTATGGACATGGGGCTTTATTTATGACGGCCTTGCGCCACTAGTGCGTCACTTTTCCCATGCTAAAAGTGACGCAGTGGCGACGCAATGTTTCATTAATAAGGCTTTTTTTGTTTTGTGAGTTGGCCTTTTACTTTTCAAAGCCTACTGTTGTAGGTGCATGAATTGTAACATAAGGAAAAGTGACATATCTGTGGCAGAATGCTTTTATAAATGAGAAATTTTGTATTTGTTTTTAATGGAGAGTATTTTGGGAATCTTATTACTTATGCTTGTTCAATGCTATAATGATTGTATATTGTGTAGGAAATAAGTTTGTTATAAGTTAATAAAATTTTATTTTTTCTATTTTTAGAGTGTTTGGTGCCTGTAAGGATTAACCTGTCGGAGTTATATATTGAGAATATATATTCTTTTTTTCAGGTGAGTTTCTTTTTATGGTTTGGCAATTTCTGTGGGTGGTGATGAAAATAATAAAGAGTAATTTGTAAATGTTTTGAACATGATTTTATCTCAAATTTTTTACATGTGGTTCTATCTGCTTATAGTACATATGTTTTTTGAGATGTTCTCCATTGACAGTTCAAATTATGTTTTAATGAGTTTGGGATATGTGATGTTTTACAAGGAGTTGAGATTTAGAAATCATTGGAGTATAATTCTTTCAGGTTTGTTTTAGTAATACTTGTGAAGTGCTCATTATTTTTAAAATCTTGTTGTATTATGTTTGTCAGTGTTCCATTTTTAATTAGAGAGAGGTATTATGATATGGATCTAAATTTAATGCTCATTTTCCTGCATATCTGTGAATGTACTATGTATAGGCACTTTTTTAAATATTAATGTAGAGTTTTATTATGAGGTGGTTGTTCATGGTAAGTATGACATTTTGCATATGCTAAGACATTGACATGGTGAGTATACTGTTGTAATATAAATGGAACTGTCTCTGTGGGAAATAGTAATCTGTAAAGTGAATTAAATGGTTTGTATAGTGTGATCCTTTTCTTTAGAGTGCATATATTTATATTGCACTTTGTAGTGATGAAATAAAAGAAATGGGTCTCTAAAAATTATTATACAGGTAATAAATATTTCAAATATGTAGAAAATCTAAAAATACATTTTACAGTGAAATGTCTTTTATCAACAGTAATTATTTATTTAAAAAAAAACACAGTGTCAATGTTTAGAGTTATATTGCCAATTTCTTTTTCAAAACAAGAGGAATGTGGTATCTTACAAATTATAGAGTTAATAAGTTAGAGATTATAAAATTTTCTGTAGTTTAAAAATTAGTAAAGGTACTTTTCAATTATACACTTGTGGACAAAGATATAATTTAGTCTTTATATTTTTTTAAAAGGAAAAAGAAGAATTTATAGAAAAAAATACAATGGAAATTTTTTTTGAAGAAAATGAAGTGCATTTTGAAATTATAAATGAACTGATGGAGGAAATATTAGACGCGGTTGTTGGAGAGGAAGAAGATGAAAATGACTATTTTATGGACATTTCATTAGATTCAGCATATTTAGAGCTGATAGAAGAGGAGGACAATGGACTTGAAGAAGTCTCTGATGAACTGATGTTAGAAGTTCTTTTAAATTATGAACTTTTAAATAAATAAAAAAAAGTGATAGCAAACCATTCGTGATGATAGTTTTCTTGATATATTCGTCGATGAAGTGCTTCATGAGAGTGATAAGATATGTTCTCATGAAGTGTAAAAGAGATTGTAGAAAAAAAGATTAAAACAGTTATGATGACCGATAGTTTTTGAAAAAAGTGTACTGTTTGTATGCTTTTAAATTTTTTTTTAAAAATTGTCTATGAAGTTTAAAGAAATATACAGTGTGATAAATTTAGAAGGAAAAATCACTACAGGATTTACTACTTTGTTCAGAGATTTTCTGTTATTATGTGTATTTTATTAAAAAATGAATGTGTGGTTTTAATTTGTACGGTATATGGTAGTACTGAACTATAATATTTGTTATTTTTGTGTCTTACAGGTTCACAATCTCATCAAAATTTTAAATTAAGATGCCGACCAGAATTGAAAAAAAGAAACTCTACAAGCGGACGTACAGTTTAAAGAAGAAAACTACAGAATTATTTTCAAAGACTGAGAGGACGGATACAAAGAAGAGTACTCCTGGTAAGCAAACTAAAAAGTTTGTGAAAAGTATTTTGGGAAGGAAAAATGTAAATATTGAAGTTCAGAAGGAGAAAACGATTTCATCATCTAAAAAGAGATCTGGAGTTAAACAAACTACTATTACTGCAATTAGGAAAGATGAAAGTCAGTACAGTAAAACCCGGACCAATCAATTTAGCCAAATCAGGAAGCGTATGTTTTACAACAGAGTCGTTGCGAATTTATTACAAAAGGAAAAAGTTTCTAAAAAAAGATCTGTTTTTCTTAAAAAAAAACTGTATATAGAGGCTTTTGTTGAGCGCGCATTTGAGACAAAACAAAAGTTATTTATTTTAATACTTAATAGAATAAATATTTTAAATAAGGCGATTCGAGTTTTCAAAAGTAAAAGTAAATGGAAGAGACATATAAATAGGAGTAATTTTTGTAAAGTGTTTTCTGGGAAGTGGATGCATACTTCAACTTCTGAGCCATTTTTTAATGAAGAGAGTTACTTTCAAAGTAACGATCTGTTGCATGCAGTTGACACCACTGGTCGAGCGTATGAGGTGAAGGATGGTTGTGTTATTGAGAAAGAGAAAATTGTGGTTAGAAATGCAGAAGATGTTATGGTTAGAGAAGCTTTACAGGGACGTCCTATTTACAGTTGGAATTGTAGTAGCATTTGTAGTGTACGACAGGATTCAATTGATTTCTTTCGCAATTTCTTACGTAAGTACACTAAAGAAAGTCTAAAGAAAAAAATTAAAATGTTGCAAGAATTAGATGAATGTAGAGTGCGTAAGAAAATAGGTCTGCAAGGCCATTCTCTGGCTTGTCTCTCTAAAAAAATATGTCAGAGTGTATTTCATCACTTCCGGATGTTAGCAGTGTATCACACTAAAATGAGAAAATTAGTGAGAAAGTTGTACTATGCAAAAAGTCCAGCACTTAAACTTAAACAGTTAAATAGTGCTCTTTTGTATGGATGTGAATTAGATGTTAAGAAGATTTGTGCAGAAATTGAGGTAAGTTATTTTGGTCCCGAGGAAGATAATGCAGAAGGTGATATAATTATAGAAGGAAATGTGTTAGAAAATGTTGGGAATGTAAATATTGAAAACTTTGAACAAGAAATAATAAAGTTTAAGGTAATTGCAGGTGAGAAACCAAATTTTTCTTGCGTCTGTTGTCGACGAATTCATTACAAAAGTCAAACGAGGTTAGTTGATTTATATTTAAAAAGTGAAGATGAAAGTAATGGTCAATGGAAAGATTTTGCAACTTATTTGTTGGTGGAAAACTATTTTGATTTGGGTTTTGAGCAACGTGTTTGTAAATATTGTTATAATAAATTAGATGAAAATAAAATGCCTGCTAGAGCTGTTCACAATAATTTAGAGTTGGTAAATATTCCATCTGAATTGATGAATTTAAATTCTTATGAGACGATTCTGATTCAATGTGTACATCCTTTTCAGGCTATTGTTCGAATGGAGCCTAAGACTGGTGAATTAAATCCTTCAGATTTACTAAGAGGATTAAAGGGTAGAGTTGTGTATTTGCCTCTTGATCTTAAAAAAAATATGGAAACAATTGGTGTTGAAAATGTAGAAGAGGAACCTCTAGTTATTCTAGTGAATGGTGTACCCACAAAGAGTAAGAAAATCTGGCAAGATTTAGTGGATGTTAGGAAAGTGAAAAAGGCAACGTTGTATTTAGTGCAAAATAATAAGTATTACAAAGATATATACGTAGAACAAGAAGATGTAAGTGAAGAAGAGGATAGTGATTTGTGTAGTGGACAAGTTGAAAAAGTTGATGTATCTAGATCTGAAGAAATTTATGAACATTACAGTGTTCATCCACTGCATTCCAAAGAAGCAATAGGGAATGCTATTGAATTATTTCAGATGAGAAAGGCGAAAGGAAATCCTATTAGTGTCTGGGAAGAAAGTTTGGAAGGTCGTTGTTTCCCACAGTTATTTCCTACAGGTGAAGGTACACGATATGATGATCGACCTATGCAGATTCCTGCATCTGAGTACCGGACAACTAGATTATATGCAGAAGATCCAAGGTTTCGCCAATGTATTCCATATCTGTTTCATCTTTTGTTTGAGAGTGACTTATCTGGTCTGTCTTATGCAGTAAATCATATCTTAAAAAGTGGTGTACATCTGCAAAATATTTCAGCAAAGGAATTTATGGATAGAGTGCATCAGAAAGATAGTGTTTTGGATTCTCATTTAATTAATTTAATGGCTTGTCAGCGGGGTACTAATGAGTATTGGTACCGTCGTCATGGAGATTTAAAGTGTATGCTTAGAAACTTAGGAGCACCAACATGGTTTTTAACTCTAAGCTGTGCAGAGTATGCTTGGGAAGATTTAATTTAATTTCTTCGGGAGGCGAATGCAAATATAGAAAATATAAACTACAAGACACCTGGAGAACTGTGTTCATTAGATCCAGTTAATGTTTGCAGGTATTTTAATCATAGATTTGAAGCTATGATGTCTTTCATTACTAACAAGAAAAATCCGCCTCTTGGTGAAGTACTGGATTTCTTTTGGAGAAAAGAATATCAAGCAAGAAGTGCTCCTCATATTCATATGCTACTATGGATCAAGGATGCTCCTAAATTTGGAATAGACTCGGATGAGACTGTACTGTCTTTTATTGAACAGTATGCCACTTGTGACATACCTAATAGTACCACTGATAAGGACTTAAGAGGAAAAGTGTTACGTTTCCAAAGTCATCGCTGTGGAAAATATTGTCGGCGAAAATTCAAATCAAAGAGCAAATTTTATACCAAATGTCGCTTTGGATTTGCACGACCGGTACTTTCAAAAGGAAGAGTCAACAATTTGATGTCATGTTTGCGACATAATATCAGAAGGAGGTCACCTAAAAATACGTACAATTTAAGAAGAGGTGAAGAATCGAAATATATTAATGACTATAATCCAGTCATTTTGTCCATGTGGAATGCTAACATGGACATACAATATGTTGCAGACAACTCTATTGCTGTGGCTCGATATGTAACGTCTTACATCACGAAATCTGAAAAGACGGAACTGAAGGAGATGTGGGAAGACATTTCTCATGAAAAGAGCCTGAGCAAGAAATTATATACGTACAGTTTGAAGATGCTGTCTCATCGAGAAATTGGAGCATATGAATGTTGTGATAGATTATCATCAGCAAGTCTTTATGCGAAGTCAAGGACTATTCTCTGGGTGAGTTTGGGCCTAGCAGAAACACGAAACCGTGTTCTAAAACCTGTGCAAGAAATTGAGTACTTAGCCCAGAAAGAACCAAACAGTACAGACATTTTGAAAACAAATATGTTGGATACATACTATCCAAATAGAAGTACTCTGCTTGAAAACTTTTGTCTGTATGAAATACTTCAAAATTATACTTTTAAGAGAAATGTTACCGAGAATATTGATAAAGGTGTACATGCTGTAATTGGACATGAAGGATGTCTAGTAAAACAAAGAAAAAGACACTTGATAAATCATCGGAAACTGAGTTGCGAAACACCTGATAAAAGAGAATTTTACTATTTTGCTCTTTTGCAACTCTTTAAACCATGGCGTAGAGAAGAGGAACTACTTGGAGACTTTGATAGTTATGAAGATTCATTCAACACATCTAAAAGTAGTATTGAATGTCCTGTTTTCAGCAATTATCTCCAAATGTTGAATGACGAAATAGAGCAAGAAGCAACAATTGCAGCAGAGATTGCTAGAGATAGTTCACAAGATAGTCAAAGTTCGGCATCATTAAGTCAAGATCCACTGGGACAACCAATTATTCAAAATGAAGCAGCCACCGCCATGGATGAGGTGGAAAGCGCAATGAAGCAAGTTCAAGAGGAAGTAATCGACTTAGAAGAATTAAAGAAGCAGTTTAATGTTGAGCAAAGACAGATATATGATGAAGTGACAGAGCACATTGAGCATGGCTTTCGTCATGAGAGAAAAGATTGCTCATGTATGTCATTTGAGCCTATTCGATTATATGTAAGTGGAGAAACTGGGACTGGTAAAAGTTTCCTAATTAAAGGAATTACTACATATTTACAGCAAACAACTCAGTCAACACTGTCGTGTGTTGTTACTGCTCCAACTGGATTGGCAGCACATAATATAAAAGGTGTAACTTTACATCGTTTGCTGATGCTGCCAGTTGAACATGAAAATAAATTACAATATCAGAAGCTTTCTGGAGAAGCTTGTTTTGAAGTTTCTAGAGTCCTTAAAAAAATGAAACTTCTTATTATTGATGAAGTAAGCATGGTCTCTAATTTAATGCTTGCTTTTGTGCATTTAAGAATGCAACAGACACTTAAGACAGAGTATGATGTGTTATTTGGAGGTAAACATGTCATAGTTTTTGGAGATCTACTCCAGCTGACTCCTGTCAAAGGACAATCTGTATTTGAAACTGTTACACATGAGGAGACCAGAAAGTGCCTGGGCAGTATTGGAAATGTAAATATATGGTCACATTTCAAATACACTGAACTGATTCAAAATATGCGACAGGCAAAGGATACTAAATATGGAAGTATTCTTCAAGATATTAGGATTGGAAAATTAACTGAAGATGCGAAACAGACTCTACGAACGCGATTACTTTCCAAGCTGTTTCCTAATGAAGATAATGTTCCCGAGAGAATATATAGTAAAGAGGTTGTAGATAAGTCAGTGATATGCTTGATGCCAACTCTGAAAGAATGTTCAGTTTTTAATGAGAAAATGTTGAATTTAGAAAAGCAAGAAATTAAGAAACTGGAAGCTAAAGATAGAATAGAGCATGAAGGTAGTACTATTGTTTTGTCTGAAAAGTTGAAATTGAAATTGGATTCTCTTCAAAAAACTATATCTAAAACTGCTGGGTTAGAGAAAAATCTGTATGTATGTTTAAATTGTCGGATAATTTTAAGAAGAAATTTACATGTAGAAAGAGGATTGGTAAATGGAGCAATGGGTAATGTTGTTGGTTTTGTGAATTATACCAATAGAGATGAGATTGAATTTTTGAGGATAAAATTTGATGGGATTGAGGAAGTTCAACAAATTAGTCGATGTTCAACTCGTTTTTTGCTTGTGAAAGACTTATATGTCCGTCGTAAGCAATTTCCAATTTGTTTGGCATATGCAGTGACTATACATAAATCTCAAGGTTTAAGTGTAGATTGTGCTTTGGTAAATATTGGAAGTACTGTATTCAAAGAGGGTATGGCGTATGTTGCTCTGTCGCGTGTTAGAACTTTATGTGGACTTTATCTAATTGATTATGATGAGACAAAGATTAGTGCAGATTTAAATTGTGTGAAGGAGTACAATAGGTTAAGAAGAGAATATGCTCCAAGTTTACCCCAATATCCTTTAATTGAAAGGCGTATAGTTGGTCAGAAAAGGAAAAATGAGGACAAGTGTGCTGAAGTAGTCCAGAAACGACGAAAAAAAGATGTAGCTGTTGTTGGTAGCTCTAGGAAAACTGTTAGTATTGAAGAGATTGTTGGATTTAAGTTGGAAAATAGGTGTGGTGTCAACTGCTATGCAAATGTAGTAGTTAATGTTGTTTTCTTTTTGAAAAATGTTAAGGAACAGATTATAGAAAATCAGGAGCATACCTTTTGTCATTCTTTAAATTCTATATTTGAAACGTGTAGTAGTGGTGATAATGAAATAGGAAGTGTTTCGGAATTAAGGAATGTTTTAGATATATGTGCAGAAGTAAATCAGTTTTCTCAGAATATACAGCAAGATTGTCAGGAATTTATTATGTATATGTTTACAGCTTTGGAAGATGAAGGTGTAGATATTGATAGTCTTTTTGGGCTTTCTTATAAATGGGAACATAAGTGTGATAATTGCTCATTTTTAAGTAGTACTGAGATACCCAGTGAAAGATTTTTATATTTGACATTACCAGACTGCAAAGAAGTGCCTTTTAATAAACTAGTTAAAGATGCGCATCAAAATATGGTCTGTTCTCAATACAAGTCTGAAATGTTATCAACTTTATTTATCCATAGATACGGACAATATGTAATTTTAATGTTTCAACGATGCAGAGCTGATGGGAGTAAATTATCCACTTTAATTAAAAATTTTGTGGCTTCTCAAGTTTCTATTTCTAGAAGAACATTTGTAACTGTAGCCATTATTTATCATGAAGGGCATTCTACATCATCAGGACATTATACGGCTTATTTGAAGTGTGCTACTGGCTGGACATTTTGCAATGATAGCCAATTGACTTTTAAAAAACGTTTGCCTTTTGCCTTAAGTAACTCTTATTTGTTATTTTTGGAACCCAAATTTCAGTAGAGTGGTTTGCTGTAGGAATATGTATACTATAAAGATCTGAAACTTACTAGTTTAGAAATATCATGTAAATAAGGGTGTACAAATCTATAAATGAAATTTGTGTTTTGCATATTGATAACATCAGGTACAAATTTACTTAATGTTTGATGGTATAAAATATGGTACAAATTTTGATTGTAAAAGTACAGAAAATAATAGATGAGACTAAGATTACAAAATTTCAGAAAAAAACTACTTAACTCATAGTATTTGGCCACGTGGAAAAATATGAGGGAAGAAAATGAGTACTTTTGAGAATTATTTAGAAACTTATATGGACGTAAGTGTTTGGGAGAGGTATTTAAAAGATAATGAGTTAGCTTATACAATTTGGCCACGCGGAAAGGTATGAGAGAAGAAACTGTGTCTTTCAAATACATTTTTTATAGGAGATTGCTGCACGGGATTTTGTTGAGATATCTTGAAAAATAAGTGGTATACTTTAATTAGGTTGTAACTGTGGAAGATGTAGTGTGCTTACTCAAGAAATTGCGAATTTGAGGAAAACATTTAAGACATGTTTTTTTCAAGTATTTATAATATGTATGCAGATTTTGTATGGGTTTTTTAAACACAATCATTTTGATTGTGTTTTTTTTACCCCGCTGTTATATGATGATTAATGTTGAAATCACTCTTGATAGTGAAAATCAATGTTTTCTGAGGACAGCAAAAATAAATCATTTAATATGTTGTTTACTTATTTTGCTACATTGCATTCAGAAATATGTATTATAACAGATTTTGTTTTTACTCTCCTCCACAGATATTATATTTATAAGGTAAGTTTAATTAATAATATCTGACAGTTTTGTTTGCATCTGTCTTATTGTTTCGTATTGTTTTTTCTATAAATAATATACTTTATAATTTTATTTTTAATTTCTTTCCACAGGTGCTACGTTTTTATAAGAAATTTAATTTTTTTTCTTTTTATTAGGTAAGTATATATAATAAGGAAATTTTTACAACATTGTGTTATTTATTTCTCTATCCTTCTTAAAACAATGTCATCTTTTATATTGAACACTTCCACATAGGATTGGGTGCATTGTTAGAAGGTATGGTTTAAAAGTGATTAAATAAAATGAGCGATATTTCACTGAGTGAGTTTAGGAAAAGTGATATATGAAAACGATGGTGTATATGGTATTAAATGTTACATGGTGTTCTTTGCAGGACTTTAAATCCTGTGTTGTAGTTCCAATTCTGACTCAAGATTAGGGGGCTGGGGGGCTTAGTGGGACTTGCATGGTCATGATTGAGGTACTCCTTTTATGAGCCATGGTTCAGGTGTGTTTATGATAGAGTGGTTCCGTCATGGTTCTGCTTAGTGAATAGAACGTGTTAAGGAAGCACAATGTTAGTGTTCTGCATGCATAGCGGCAAGTTCATCACAAATGTTGTTCGTCCTGAGGACAGATCAGGCAATGTTCATGATGGAGCAGGTTTGTGATGAGTATGGAACCATTTAACAGCTGTTAAAAAAACCTGAAGGGTTTTTATAAAGACGAGATATGTCTGTCATTCTAGAGCCCTGTATCATAAAGAACTGTTCTTCTGAAGTAATACGTATTGAAATTGGTTGACTATCATTTATGAGATTTTACTCAGTGACTTTCTGGGCCATATTCTTTCAAAACTGTGCATGTGATTGCTGCGTGAAGACCTACGCCTACTTCAATTTGAATATAGAGGTATATTATCAAAGGTGTTTATCTGTGTTTTTTTGCTTTAAACGTCAAGAAAGCAGAGATAAAATTATCTCTCTATTACCTAGCTGCTGCTAACACCAGTTAGCAACACTTAGTAGAAGACAGTGAACATTTTGGGCCGCACTTTGCATGTCAGTTGCATTTATATCTAATGAGATACAAAGTGGGCTTGCCAAGATGTTAGCGACTGAAAATAGTCTTTAACATCGTTATCTCTTATTACTAGCTTTTGGAGATATTTGCGCTAAGCGGGAATATTTCTAAAAGCTAAGACTTGCCCTGAGTAGTTCTTAGCTATGTTATCCAATGGGGGGTGGATAACATGGCTAATAGCATTAGGTCGCTATCTATGAATAATCCTGATTTTTTTGTGATACTTATGCTTTGCAACGTTTTTTACTGCATTTGCGTTAAACCTCATTAATACCAAGGTTTATTTGCGGAAGAAATCGCTGCAGCGCTGCGGTAAATGTTTAGGGGCATATTACCAACAACTAGCGATAATTTTTGTCTCTAACTTGTTTAGAGACAAAAATTATCGCTGCACATCGGCGATTTTTATCGCAGATAAACCTTGCTATTAGCAAGGTTTATCGCAAATGCGATAAAAAACGGCCGCAATGCATGAATATCGCTGAAAAGTCAGCGATATTCATGCATTATCGAGCAAATGCTCTTAGCCATGTTATCCACCTCCCATTGGATAACATGGCTAAGAACTGCTCATGGCAGGTGTTAGCTTTCGGAGATATTTGCGCTTAGCGCGAATATCTCCAAAAGTTGGTAATAGGAGATAGAGATGTTAGGGACTGTTTCCAGTGGCTAACATCTTGGCATACACACTTTGCATGTCATTAGTGATAAATATCACTGACATGTAAAGCGGGGCCCAAGATGGTTGCTATCTCCTATTATCTGTCACTAATTGGTGTTAGCGACAGCTTGGTAATAGGGAGATAATTTTATCTCCGCTTTCTTGGCTTTTAAAGCCAAAAAGCGGTGATAAACCCCCTTGATAATATGCCCCCTAGTCTCTAACCAAGTAGAAGGAATACTACATACTTGAATATTGTTTAGTGCTTATTTTCATTGAGATCGTCACAGAAGTTTAATGGATCCGAGACGCTGTTTTTGTGTATCTTGGCGACTGCCAAGCCTTTGTAGCAGTGGGAGTGAGGCCTCTCTAAGGGGGCAGCATAGCTCCTTTTGATGCTTATAATTGCAGATAGCAGGGTAGAAATGTCAGCGGAATTTATGGATGCTTAGTCACAGTATAGTGTACGTGCTGCTCTTAGCACCTCATTACGACACACAGGGGAGTCACGTTCCACAGTTGGAGATCAGAGACTTAGGAAATAAAACGTTATAATAGCAAGGGCTCTAAGCGATAGAAATCGCCCGTTGTCGGTGTACAAAATATCACCGCTATTGGTGGTATTTTCTATGGTGTTAATGGTCGAAGGAGAATAGTAACATATATGTGAAAAAAAATTCGGTAACAGGCTCAGCATTTCACATTATCACGTGAAAACAAAAGTTTTTCTCACATACTGATAAGTCTTTTATAATTAAGGGACGGAGTGTATCTAGTGCTATTTACTACACTGCTATGTGAACGATGTCGAATGTTTCATAAGGGGAGGCTTTAAAAGTTTTTCGATAAACTGGTTTTCTAGGGAAGTGGGTGGAGTGTTCCGTGTAAATTGCAGAATAGAAACTAGTAAGAACCAATTGGAAGTGTTGTTTTAAAGTCACATGACTGCACATGCGTGTCTCGACGCCTGTACGCGATAGGTGGGTGCGCGCACCTGGTCGCGCACAAAATGAAAGCGGCGAGAAAATATCAGCTAGAAGTGTTGTTTTGAAGTCACATGACTTCACATGCAAGTCTCAGGTCCTGTACGCGATAGGAGGGTGCGCGCACCCGGTCGCGCACTACAATGAAGCGGCGAAAAAACAAGTCATAAGATGCTCTTGGAGCATGTTTTGGTAGAAATAGTTAGTTCTGAAAAGAACTTTTTTTTTTTTTTTTTTTGGGAAACAAGTGTTATGATGCTTTCGATTTCTTAAAGTTTGTACTACATTTTCCAGTATGTAATACTATGAAAATGAAGTGAAGAATTTTATTTTTTCTTGGGGCATTTATGACTTTCAATTTTGAGTTTAATAAGAACAAGGCTCTGCTCTCCATACAAAAGAATTTCTGCACACTGGTTGCATTTCATGTGTACCTTCGCAAGATATGGTCTCAAGTCCATCTCAGCACTCGATGGAGATACAGGTCCTCCACCAGAAGATGTGCTGGCCACCTCTGATGGTAATAGCATTGCCAGGGCTCTTGTCGATGCTTTTGCATAATGCTCAGGGTGCCTTTGTTTAACATGCCGCAGCATGGTGTGTATAGAAAACGAATATTTTCTATTTGGATTTCCCCTTGAGAGCTCCGAATTGCATATCGTGCAGGTTACTTTTGGCGCATTCACTTTCTTTTGATCTTCAGGATAAGTAAAAAATTGCCAAATGAAAGATTCCTTTTTTCTTCTTAACGGTGGTCGCTCATTTCCTTCTGATTCGGAAGATGAATGCAGAACGGCAGCCATTTCAGCAAAGTTTTCCTGAAGATGGGGGGCGCTAGAGGGCGCCGAGCAAGATGGCCGCACGAATGTGAGGCTCTGCCGGGACCGTCCATAATTTGCTATAATATCCTGCTTATTCTGCTGCTTTCTTCCCCCGACTCGATGGCAAAGCACGCCTGAAGCACCTGGGACTCGATTGAGGTGTTCTCCCCTGGCTGAGAAGGTCGCGTGGCCGAAATATCGAACTCGCTGTCGGCTGGCGGTTGGACGTCCGGAGGCTCGCGGGCTGGTGGTGTGGCC
Source organism: Lissotriton vulgaris (assembly GCF_964263255.1). NCBI lineage: Eukaryota > Metazoa > Chordata > Amphibia > Caudata > Salamandridae > Lissotriton > Lissotriton vulgaris. Next base: position 73,614 of record NW_028247266.1, read on the forward strand.
CGCCCACAGGCTGGGACCTTGAGATCTGCTCCGATATCTGCCTCGTCGGCTGGCCTTCTGTGTTCTGGGTCCCGGGCGAGGAAACAACAACTTTTTGACGGCGGACTGGTGCCCGGAGCTCGAGCGGCGTCGTCCCTGCCGGTGGCGGTGAGTGGTGCGCTGGTCTACGCGAGACCGGGGCTGCGGAGGTGGCGCTAGGCCTCGTGGGGACTTGCCGCGCGCTACGCCTGGCTGGGTTGCGAAGAGGTGTTGCGACACAGCTGCTGGTTGGAGGTGTGCTCCGGACCGGCGAACCTGAACAGCCCTGTCCGCTGCAGCTCTATAACTTTGGGAATATTGCTGGATCATCTGAGAATACCGGAGCGCGGATCAAGTAGGCCTGCGGACACGTGGGTGGCTGCCCCTGCACCCGGAGGGCCATTATTGCTGCGCCATGGGCAGGCCGGAGCGCAATCAGCCCAAGATCAACTTTGAGGCGAAGAAAACGGCGACCTCCTCGTCGCAATCGCCGCCGGACACTGGATCCTCGGGGGCAGTTGGCGGCGCCCCAAATCTGGAGAACACATTGGTGGCAATGCAGAAAACGCTGCAATCCATTGAATGCACCATGGAGGCGGTCAATCACAGGCTCGACCATATGGCGACGCAGTTCGACTGGCAGAATGAGCGGATGGGCGAGGGGGAGCAGAGGGTGTCGGCTGCGGAGGATGGACTGGCCACGGTGTCCACTAAGGTGTTCAACATGGAAAGGGTGTTGGCAGTTATCCAGGCTAAGAACGAGGACTTGGAAGGGAGGTCCAGGCGCAATAACATCCGCGTCACGGGCCTTCCGGAGTCCACAAATGTGGGTCGCATGGAAGACTTCATGGAAAAAATGTTGGTGGACATTTTTGGCTCGGATAAGTTCTCGAAGGTTTTCATTGTGGAACGAGCACACCGAACTTTGGCGAAGCGACCTGTGCCTGGCGCCAACCCACGCCCTGTTATCGCTCGTATCCTCAACTACAGGGACCGGGACCTTATACTACGACTCGCCAGGGAGAAGGGCACCATTGAGTACCAGGGCAACAGGCTGGAGTTCTTCCCAGACTTTACTGTAGCGGTGCAGACCGCACACAAGGAATTCGGCCCAGTGAAGCAACTGCTGAGAGACGAGAACATTCCATACGCCATGTTATATCCAGCGCGCCTTCGGATAGGGCCTCCGTCGGACAACAAAGTCTTTGCTACCCCTAAAGCTGCCATGGACTATGCAAAGAAGCAAAAGAAACGTAAGAGGGACTCTAATGTGCAGCAAGAAGGGGAGGGAGGCCTCATGGAGGATGTGGAATAGGAGATTTTTGGCTGATGAGGTTCGCCCTGCTGGATAGGATAAAGCTTGGTAAAATGATCGTTACTGTTTTTTGAACGTCTCACCCTCTGTGCTTTGACTACTTCTCATTGATCTGGGTCATCGGAGGGGACCCTAGTGATATACGGCTGTGATTTGTTTCTGGGAAACTATACTCTGCCCTGTAAATCGACTGTTTGCATTTCCTTTGAATTGTCCCTCACTGCTGCTGGACGAGGTTATGTATAATTTCATATGATCCTGCCGGGAGGGTCAGTCGCATTGTTGGCACTTGGCAGTGCTGGGTGGGCATGATTTTCAGAAATGCTTGAAGCTTTGGTGTTCGGGGGGGGGCGGGAATGTTTTTATCGCTTGTACGGTCCGCTCTCTCGTCAGATTTCTGGCGGGAGATGTGCGCCACTACGTCCCCGAGTATGGGAGATCCCCACACACTTTTGCTCATACGGTTGGGGTTGTTGGGGGACGGGGGAGGGGGTCAGCTTTGGCTGTTATGCGGTTCCCCTGTCACACTTGTTAATGTGTATGGACCTAATGTGGATGACCCCGATTTCTTTGTTGCGCTCTGGAATAAGATATACATGTTGCCGCAGTCGGCTGTGATTTGCGGTGGGGACTTCAATGTGATTTTGGATGGGGAGTTGGACAGGAAGCAAGACAGACCCTGGGCGCGGAAGAAAGTGACTGCTGAGGTTCAGGGGGGTATGCAAGGTTTGGGATTGGTTGATGTGTGGCGTATGAGGCACCCTGGAAGGAGAGAGGGTACTTGCTATACTTCAGCTCATGACACCTGGTCGCGTTTAGATTACTGGCTGGTGACTCGGGATGTGAGTGGGTGGGTGTTGGAGGTTGACCACTTGCCGCGCACGCTGTCTGACCACGCGCCGGTTCGCTTACTGCTGCAAATGCCTATGTGCACGCCTGCTCCGTTCACTTGGCGCTTATCGCCGGGGACCTTAACTGACCTGGTGCTCCGTGAGCGACTCAGGACCATTATCGTAGAGTTCTTTGAAAAAAATGTTGGATCGGTTGACAATATGTGTACGGTGTGGGAGGCCTTCAAAGTTACTATTCGTGGGGCATGTATTGGCCTTCACTCTGGAGTCCTTACATCACTGCGAGACTCCATGTCTAGGTTGGAGAGGGAATTGACGGGGTTGGAAAGGCAGTTGGAGGAATGTCCTGGGGAGGCCCTACTAGCCGACATAAGATCGAAGGTGACTGAGTATAACGAGCTGGCCGATCAGGAGGTGAAGTTCTTATCCAAACACACCAGGGCGCGCTATTATGGTGAGGGGGGCAGACCGGGAAAGGGGTTGGCGGATCGCATAAGACAGCCGTGGGCCAAGCATTGTTCGGTTCAGGAGATTGTGGATGGTGGGGAGGTCGTTACTGATACGCCTGGAATCTTGAACTGCTTTGCCAAGTATTATGAGGGTATGTACGAGTATAATGAGACGGCGACGGAGGCAGAAATTGCTGAATACTTTGACGATATAGCTTTGGTGTGGCTCTCGAGAGGTCAGCAAGAATTTCTAATGCACCACATCACTGAGGGGGAGTTCAGGGAGGCAATCGCGGCTCTCCCTAATGGGAAGGCTGCTGGCACAGACGGCTTGCCGGCTGAATTCTATAAAGAGTACATTGATATTCTGCTCCCGCACTTGGCGATGGTTCTGGAGGAGTCTGTGGATAGGGGCCGGTTCCCGACCACAATGAGAGAGGCACTACTGGTTGCGTTACCGAAGCCCGGGAAGCCTCCGGACCACTCTGAGTCATATCGCCCCCTCTCACTCATGAACACTGACGTTAAAATTATAGCTAAGGTGTTGGCCACCCGGTTGCGGCTGCTACTTCCGGTGATGGTGTTACCGGACCAGTCGGGGTTCATACCGCTTCGATCTACCAACCACAATCTCAGGGCCCTTTTCGCTGTGTTGCATCTACTCAAACCAGACCTAGCTGCAGTGGCTGTTCTGCTAGATGCTGCCAAGGCATTTGACTCGGTGGCATGGCGGTATATGATAGCTATTTTACATCGTATGGGGGTGCCCTTCTTTTTTACATCGTTGGTGACTCTTCTTTATACCGACCCTGTGGCTCGCGTGCGGGTCAACGGCCATGTCTCGAACTCGTTCCCGATGCGGAGGGGCACTCGACAGGGTTGCCCTCTCTCCCCTTTATTGTTTGCTATAGTGATGGAGCCTCTGGCCTGTGTTTTGAGGCAAAGATATGCTGAAGCAGCCCTGAAATTCCACCTTCGCTCACTGGCTGTGTCTATGTATGCCGACGACATGGTGCTTTATGTGCGTGAGCCCGCCCTCCATCTTGAGTCTATCCTTCGGGAATTTATTCGGTTTGGGCGACATTCTGGATTGACTATTAATTGGGATAAGTCTGTTCTGCTGCCCCTCACGGATATCACCATACCTTTCCCTCTGGAATTCCCACTGGAATGGGCCGAAGATTCGGTGCGCTACCTTGGGATCCAGGTCCACCGGGATAGTCAGGAGGTTATTAGAGCCAATTATGGTGTGGCTATATCCAAACTGGAGGATCAGGTGGCCCGCTGGATCAAACTTCCTCTCACCCTGGCTGATCGTGTGTCATTGATCAAAATGGTTGTTCTCCCGAAATTTCTGTATCTTTTTGTAAACATACCAATTCGACTGACTTCTCACTTCTTTGCGCAATTGCGCTCTTTGCTGATCTCCTTGACCTGGGCCGGTAAGAAGCCGCGGGTGACGTGGGAGGTGCTGACTAAGCCCTATGCCCTGGGCGGTTTCGCTGTGCCGGATATGAAGTTGTATTACCTGTGTGCACAGGCGCATTTTGCCGCTTATTGGGTGTCTGCGCCCCCGTATACCCCCCACGTGGCTCTTGAGGCCAGTGCCGTTTTGCCATACCCGCTGAGAGCCATGGTGGGTAATACTCACTCGGTGTTTGACAAGGGTGAGGTGGATACGGTCCGTTCCACAGCGACTGCCTGGCACGAGCTTGGTAGGAGAGCTGGCAGGTTACCGCTCTATGCTCCCGCCA
>NW_028247268.1:0-42576 GCF_964263255.1 Lissotriton vulgaris
CACGTTCCATGAGCTTATGGGGGAGCTGGGGTGCCATTGGCATCAGAAAAAACAATGGGACCATGTACAACCATGTCATTTTTGGGCATTGAAATTGACTCTGTTGCATGGTTGCCGGCCGACAAAAAACAGAAGATGTTGGAATTGTCGGAAAACATGCTCAAGAAAAGTAAAGTAACAGTGAAAGACATTCAGGTTTTGTTGGGACACCTCAATTTCTCCTGCAGGGTGGTCAGGGCAGAAAGGACTTTTTGCAGGAGATTGGGGTGGGCTTTGTCAGGGCACCATTTACCTCACCACCGAGTCCGGCTGGCAGCGGGGGTAAAGGAGGATTTGAGAATGTGGAGAACATTTTTGCACTCATTCAATGGCATACCTTTAGTCAGAGAGGATGACTTTCAGTGGGACGTCCAAACTTTCTCGGACGCAGCAGGCAGTGAGGGTTTTGGTGTTTACTGGCAGGGTAAGTGGTATGCTGAGAAGTGGCCCGGGCAGCGGAAGGATGGTGGTCGGAGCATTGCTTTTTTGGAACTCTTTCCGGTACTGGTGGCACTGACGCTGTGGGGAAAGGAGCTGGCACATAAGAAGATCTTGTTCAGGATTGACAACTTGGCAGTGGTTGAGATCATTAAAAGGCAGTCAGCAAGAGATGAACAGATTTTGAAGCAGTTGCGTGTATTTGTACTGGGCTGCCTTAGACATGATATTGCGTTCAGGGCCCTGCATATCCCAGGTGTGGACAATGACATTGCGGATGCTTTGTCTCGTTCGCAGTGGGAGAGATTCCATGGGCTGGCCTCAGAGGCGGACAGGACACCCACCCCAATGCTGGAGCATCTGTGGTATGTAGGCAAGTCGGGTCATACAGCTGTTGGTAGGTTCATTGTCGGTGGCTACCCGTCAGCATATGCGCTGGCATAGAGGAAATTCATTGCGTCAGGTGCTTGTCAGAGGGATGATAGTATCAGAAAAAGGGTTAACCCAAAAGAGTCACTGGGACCTGGGTATTTAGTGTTAAGAAGAAGGGGTCCCAGTAAAGAGGACGTATGAATAGAGAGAATTTAGACAAAGTAAATAGAAATAAGTGCATCTATAATGTTTTATTCACATTATAGGGAAAAGTTGTCAAAACCAAATGTACAATACACAATTGTATTAGTGCCCCTGGGGGTAAGGGGGACGTGCAGTCGTGAGGGTAGTGTGGGGGGGAAATTAGTGACAATAAAAACACGTATTATTCAGACATTATCATAGGTTCAATGTCAAATGGACAGCATATAGATATTGAATCAGCTTGAAAGTTCAAAGTACACATGCCCCAAAGTCCATACTGTACAAAATTTGGGGTAGGAGGAGGCTGTGTAGGAGCTGAGAAAGTCGACGTTTCGACCCTAGGGAGGCAGGAAGCATTAAAATCCTTGCAGGTGGGTCTTCATCAGGACGGGGAGAGGGTAACGGGGCAGGCAACCTAAATTTGAGTAAACATAGAGGATCAGTAAATTATTTTCAGAACTGGGTACTTGATAAGTTACATAAGGGTATACACGTTATCCAGACTAACCTGATTTGATCAGTGTTGCTGGGTTATATTAATTGGTTGAGGTCGATATAAGCATTCAATCCTAGGTAAGGAAAATTAAAAATTGCCCATTAACAATAGGAAAAAGGGTGTGCTCATGTCAAGAGCTAGGGGAGAGAAAATATCTCTGAACTTACTTGAGAAAGTAAAATACATATCCCACATGGGTAATGAGAAACGAAACGATCCGGGTGCTGGGCTGGGGGGGACCACTCCAAGTATCTGAATAAAGGAGGACATATTTCAGATTGGAAAGGGGGCCGTTATTCGAATCACTCAAAGTCAAATATAAACGATGGTAGTGATCGGTAACGCTTACCGATTTACAGGAAGTCAATCTCGTGTCCCCGTTGAAGGAAAGGATTAGTCAGAATCCGTAACCTAATACAAAGGAAACACGGGGAGATCGTCATTGTTGGAGCCTTGACGAGGCAAGCGAACATAGATCAGGGTTAATATCGGGAGCCATGTGGGAAGAGAGGCTTACCGGTCTGTGGCGGTTTAGTCGGGGCGCAGCGTCTCCCTCGGCTGTCTCGAGGAGAACGCCGAACTTCCTGGTGTCTCGGTTGTCATGGCACCAGATGGGTCACATGATAATGGATAGCATAGAAAGACTAAGGAGTCGGTGGTAGTCATAGTAACCCGTTAAGGGGTGAGATTGCATCGGTATTGTAAAACCGAAATCGATTTAACATGAGTAGTAAAATATACTCGGATTAAATATATCAAGGTCCATAGTTCGTGTTGTGGGCACATAAGAGATATGGATAATCAGGGACATTGTCGTAAAGATTTAGTCCAAGAAATCTATCCGTGTTGGAATGGTCATGCCCTCACTACTTGAGGATAGATTCAGTCATCAATTAGAGCAGGTGTACATTGCGTATGGTCATAATTAATTACCCTGTGACCCTGTAACAGGAGGGTTGAGACATTATAAATAGTGCAAGAATAATCAGGGGAATGTACAGTGAGGCATATTTCTGAATTAATAGACATAGTAGCACATGAGTATTAGTGCGCTGAGGTGTGGTCATGAACAATAGTACTGCGAACCTATCACACGATGGTTAAGGCAGTGTCGATAGTACAAAAAATTGTCAAACTGTAGGAGTGATTGCCAATCGACAATTATGGTTCATTTACAGTTACAGTGAAATGTAGCCAACCAGAAGGGCAATATTTGTTCTCCATGACGGTATATAAAACAAGTCTCCATAAACCATATGCATCAAGATTCAAAACCGCGTACCTATCACATGATGGTAAGGCAGTATCAGTTCGCAAGTGGTTGTGCATTACCAGGAGTACCCTAGACAGGTCGAATTAGAGGTTTGAAAATTAGGGTAAGGTAGCAAGCTGAGAGAAAGAGCTGTCATGTTCATTTAGACCACATTGGATAGAGTTGAAAAAGAACATCCATTTGAGTTCTCTAATGTTCAATATAGTTGTGATGTCACCTCCCCTGGGGCCCAAAGAGGCTTTCTCAATCACAATCCATCTCAAGCTCTCCGGAGGGTGTGAAGCTGATCTGAAGTGGTCTACAAGGGGAGCCACTACCACTTCACACCTTATTCTGCTCATGTGTTGTAAGATGCGCTGTTTTATTTTCTGTTGAGTTTGACCGATGTAAATGAGGTTACACGGACAAGTAATGGCATATATCACCGTTGATGTATTGCAATTGGTTAGAGATTTCAGTTGGATCTTGTTCTGGTTATGATGGAACTCCTTGGTTTGTAACGTACTGCTGCAAGCTTTGCACTGCCCGCACTTAAAGTGACCTACTGCAGGTTGGAGGTTCCAGAGTGTTCTTATAGTAGGTTCCTCCTTAGTAGGAAGGAGTGAACGTACAACATAATCTCTGACACTTCTCGATTTCTTGAAAGCATGGAGAGGTTTTTCAGGATGTTCAATGTCATCTGTGATCAGTTGCCAATGGTTATTGACAATTTTCTTAATTTGATTACTCTTAGTGGAGAAGGTGGTGACGCATACAATGCGGTCCAATGAATTGATGGTGGAATCCTTTACTCTCAGGAGTTCTTCACGAGGGTAGAACCAGGCTCTTTTTCGGGCCTTAGTGATCAGTCTTCTGGGATAACCCCGCGTTTTCAGGCGGTCTGATAGATCTTCTGATTGTTCAAAGTAATGCTCCTTCGTGGAGCAATTTCTGCGAATTCGCAAGAACTGCCCAAAGGGCAAGTTGTCTCTTAGTGCCCGGGGGTGGTGGCTACTATATTGAAGTAAGGAGTTCCTTTCGGAGGGTTTCCTATAGAGGGTAGTTAGTAGGTGACCTTCGTGGTGATAGATGGTAATATCAAGGAAGTCAATGTTGTGGTGATCAGATTGGATAGTAAATTGTAGATGGGGAGATTGCTGGTTGAGCCAATTATGAAATTCAGTGAACGTGGTCACATCGCCGTTCCAGATTATAAGGATATCATCTATATAACGAACCCATATATTTAGATGGTGTTGAAAAGGATTCCGAGTGTTCAATACATTGTTGTCCTCAAAGGCTGCCATATATAAAATGGCTACATCCGGGGCAAAAGGAGCCCCCATTGCCACCCCTTTAGTTTGTAAGAAGAATTCGTTCTTAAATGTGAAGACATTTTTTGTCATAGCAATGCGGAGAAGAGCTATAATAAATTCCGTTGGGACCCGCGTGGGTGCCGGTCTTGTGTCTAAGTACCTAGTGGTGACTGCTAATGCCTCTTCCTGCGGAATGCAGGTATAAAGGGATACCACGTCGCAGGTTGCCAGTAGTTGTGTCAATGGATCAAATGGTGAGTTCTCAACCAGATTGATGGTTTGTAGAGTGTCCCTCAGATATGTTTGTGTGGATTCTGCCAGAGGTTTTAGGAAAAAATCAATATATCGTCCAAGTGGCTCTAATATAGAGCCGCATCCCGAAACAATCGGGCGTCCAGGCGGATTGGTCATGTCCTTATGTATCTTAGGCAGTGTGTAGATTGTTGCCAGACGGGGGTGTCGTTGGTTGAGGAATTCAAACTCAGTTTTGGAGAGGAAACCTAGGTCTAAGCCTAGTTGAGTAATCTCCAAGATCTCACGTGCTATAGCCTGTGACGGGTCCGACCGTAGTTTTTGATAACTAGTTCCATCCGTTAATTGTCGTAGGATTTCAAACTCGTATTTTTGGACGTCTTGAATTACAATCGCTCCACCCTTATCCGCGGGTTTGATCACAACATCCCTGTTGTTAGCCAATGATTGGAGGGCGGTTTTTTCAATTTTGCTGGTGTTGTACTTGGTGTATGTATGATTAAGAAGAGTAGAATTCACGTCTCTCCATACAACGGCCTCATATGCTAAAATTTTATTGGTCATGGTACAGGATGGAGGCACAAAGGTGGATGGAATCCTTAAGCCGGTATGTGAAGGGTTTCTATATGGGCCAGCGTTTCTGAAGAAATATTTGAGTCTCAGTTTTCTGAAGAATTTAAACAATTCTGTGCGAACTGTAAAGGGGTCCGGTCTGCTGGTGGGGACATAGGATAGCCCTTTGCTCAGAGCACGTAATTCATGCTCATTCAGTGTGTACTGTGAGATATTGACGACAGGATTATTGGCAGGTGTATCTGTTACCAACGATAGGTCTTGTTCCGTGTTGTTCGCTCTCCGTGTTGTTCTTGTTGAAAGTGGACCTGTTTCGGGGCTTGGCCACGGCCGGTATCCCAGTTGGTGTTGTTCTGGTTCTGTCCCCGAGACTGGCCTCTGTTCGAATAATTCCCTCTGCCTCTTGGGGGGCGCCATGGTGCGGGTCTTGATCCTAAAAAAGGTGCGTATTGCGGTGATTGATAGCCGTAATCCGAATAGTTGTATTGACGGATTGGGCCGGCGAATTCCTGTTCGCCTTCGGAGCTGTAGGAGGAATCGGAGAAGGTAGTGTAATTTCTTCTGCCACGAAAGCCTCCCCTGCCCCTGTTGGTGAATCTGCCTTGTTGATCTTGTTTATAGTAGTCTTCTTGAAGGTATGGATAAGTCTTCTTCTTATCATACAATCTAATATCTCTGGCAAGTTTCTCTAACTTTCGGTTTTGAGTAGTGAGATCAAAGTCCTTCAGAGTAGCTTCCAAGTTGTTCAGGGTTTCTTTGGCACCTGCTAGATTGGCATCCGCAGCAATCTCCGTTCTAAGTGACTTAATTTCACTGGTCAACAGTTGAATTTGTTGTGCAGCCATTTCTATCCCTCTACAAACCATCAATCTGGTTAAGAACTCACCATTTGATCCATTGACACAACTACTGGCAACCTGCGACGTGGTATCCCTTTATACCTGCATTCCGCAGGAAGAGGCATTAGCAGTCACCACTAGGTACTTAGACACAAGACCGGCACCCACGCGGGTCCCAACGGAATTTATTATAGCTCTTCTCTGCATTGCTATGACAAAAAATTTCTTCACATTTAAGAACGAATTCTTCTTACAAACTAAAGGGGTGGCAATGGGGGCTCCTTTTGCCCCGGATGTAGCCATTTTGTATATGGCAGCCTTTGAGGACAACAATGTATTGAACACTCGGAATCCTTTTCAACACCATCTAAATATATGGGTTCGTTATATAGATGATATCCTTATAATCTGGAACGGCGATGTGACCACGTTCACTGAATTTCATAATTGGCTCAACCAGCAATCTCCCCATCTACAATTTACTATCCAATCTGATCACCACAACATTGACTTCCTTGATATTACCATCTATCACCACGAAGGTCACCTACTAACTACCCTCTATAGGAAACCCTCCGAAAGGAACTCCTTACTTCAATATAGTAGCCACCACCCCTGGGCACTAAGAGACAACTTGCCCTTTGGGCAGTCCTTGGGAATTCGCAGAAATTGCTCCACGAAGGAGCATTACTTTGAACAATCAGAAGATCTATCAGACCGCCTGAAAACGCGGGGTTATCCCAGAAGACTGATCACTAAGGCCCGAAAAAGAGCCTGGTTCTACCCTCGTGAAGAACTCCTGAGAGTAAAGGATTCCACCATCAATTCATTGGACCGCATTGTATGTGTCACCACCTTCTCCACTAAGGGTAATCAAATTAAGAAAATTGTCAATAACCATTGGCAACTGATCACAGATGACATTGAAAATCCTGAAAAACCTCTCCATGCTTTCAAGAAATCGAGAAGTGTCAGAGATTATGTTGTACGTTCACTCCTTCCTACTAAGGAGGAACCTACTATAAGAACACTCTGGAACCTCCAACCTGCAGTAGGTCACTTTAAGTGCGGGCAGTGCAAAGCTTGCAGCAGTACGTTACAAACCAAGGAGTTCCATCATAACCAGAACAAGATCCAACTGAAATCTCTAACCAATTGCAATACATCAACGGTGATATATGCCATTACTTGTCCGTGTAACCTCATTTACATCGGTCAAACTCAACAGAAAATAAAACAGCGCATCTTACAACACATGAGCAGAATAAGGTGTGAAGTGGTAGGGGCTCCCCTTGTAGACCACTTCAGATCAGCTTCACACCCTCCGGAGAGCTTGAGATGGATTGTGATTGAGAAAGCCTCTTTGGGCCCCAGGGGAGGTGACATCACAACTATATTGAACATTAGAGAACTCAAATGGATGTTCTTTTTCAACTCTATCCAATGTGGTCTAAATGAACATGACAGCTCTTTCTCTCAGCTTGCTACCTTACCCTAATTTTCAAACCTCTAATTCGACCTGTCTAGGGTACTCCTGGTAATGCACAACCACTTGCGAACTGATACTGCCTTACCATCATGTGATAGGTACGCGGTTTTGAATCTTGATGCATATGGTTTATGGAGACTTGTTTTATATACCGTCATGGAGAACAAATATTGCCCTTCTGGTTGGCTACATTTCACTGTAACTGTAAATGAACCATAATTGTCGATTGGCAATCACTCCTACAGTTTGACAATTTTTTGTACTATCGACACTGCCTTAACCATCGTGTGATAGGTTCGCAGTACTATTGTTCATGACCACACCTCAGCGCACTAATACTCATGTGCTACTATGTCTATTAATTCAGAAATATGCCTCACTGTACATTCCCCTGATTATTCTTGCACTATTTATAATGTCTCAACCCTCCTGTTACAGGGTCACAGGGTAATTAATTATGACCATACGCAATGTACACCTGCTCTAATTGATGACTGAATCTATCCTCAAGTAGTGAGGGCATGACCATTCCAACACGGATAGATTTCTTGGACTAAATCTTTACGACAATGTCCCTGATTATCCATATCTCTTATGTGCCCACAACACGAACTATGGACCTTGATATATTTAATCCGAGTATATTTTACTACTCATGTTAAATCGATTTCGGTTTTACAATACCGATGCAATCTCACCCCTTAACGGGTTACTATGACTACCACCGACTCCTTAGTCTTTCTATGCTATCCATTATCATGTGACCCATCTGGTGCCATGACAACCGAGACACCAGGAAGTTCGGCGTTCTCCTCGAGACAGCCGAGGGAGACGCTGCGCTCCGACTAAACCGCCACAGACCGGTAAGCCTCTCTTCCCACACGGCTCCCGATATTAACCCTGATCTATGTTCGCTTGCCTCGTCAAGGCTCCAACAATGACGATCTCCCCGTGTTTCCTTTGTATTAGGTTACGGATTCTGACTAATCCTTTCCTTCAACGGGGACACGAGATTGACTTCCTGTAAATCGGTAAGCGTTACCGATCACTACCATCGTTTATATTTGACTTTCAGTGATTCGAATAACGGCCCCCTTTCCAATCTGAAATATGTCCTCCTTTATTCAGATACTTGGAGTGGTCCCCCCCAGCCCAGCACCCGGATCGTTTCGTTTCTCATTACCCATGTGGGATATGTATTTTACTTTCTCAAGTAAGTTCAGAGATATTTTCTCTCCCCTAGCTCTTGACATGAGCACACCCTTTTTCCTATTGTTAATGGGCAATTTTTAATTTTCCTTACCTAGGATTGAATGCTTATATCGACCTCAACCAATTAATATAACCCAGCAACACTGATCAAATCAGGTTAGTCTGGATAACGTGTATACCCTTATGTAACTTATCAAGTACCCAGTTCTGAAAATAATTTACTGATCCTCTATGTTTACTCAAATTTAGGTTGCCTGCCCCGCTACCCTCTCCCCGTCCTGATGAAGACCCACCTGCAGGGATTTTAATGCTTCCTGCCTCCCTAGGGTCGAAACGTCGACTTTCTCAGCTCCTACACAGCCTCCTCCTACCCCAAATTTTGTATAGTATGGACTTTGGGGCATGTGTACTTTGAACTTTCAAGCTGATTCAATATCTATATGCTGTCCATTTGACATTGAACCTATGATAATGTCTGAATAATACGTGTTTTTATTGTCACTAATTTCCCCCCCACACTACCCTCACGACTGCACGTCCCCCTTACCCCCAGGGGCACTAATACAATTGTGTATTGTACATTTGGTTTTGACAACTTTTCCCTATAATGTGAATAAAACATTATAGATGCACTTATTTCTATTTACTTTGTCTAAATTCTCTCTATTCATACGTCCTTTTTACTGGGACCCCTTCTTCTTAACGCTAAATACCCAGGTCCCAGTGACTCTTTTGGGTTAACCCTTTTTCTGATACTATACTTCGTGCAGACGCTTTCTGCGAGGTTTTTTCTCATAGAATTGATTTCTATAATTTTAGGGTATTTACACATCATGGTCGAACGTGAACTATTATACTATTCTGAGGATAATATCGACAAGCTCCTCGAGGACCCTGTCAATAATTTTCTAACAAGTGATCCACCCACCATAGACTTCAGTCTAAAGGATAAAATTCAACGCCTTGAACGGCTGGAAAAGAAACTGATCCGCACCCGCTGGCACGGACATCTACTCACAAAATATCTGAAAGAGAACATAATTCCCATAGGCCTACAGATGAAGATCGAACCAGCTATCTTTGTGGAGGTCCCCAAATTCAGGGAAGGTTTCAGTCACATATCTAACAACTACTCTCGCCATTGGATGGTGCTTGGGATAGAAACGGCTGCACAACAAATTCAACTGTTGACCAGTGAAATTAAGTCACTTAGAACGGAGATTGCTGCGGATGCCAATCTAGCAGGTGCCAAAGAAACCCTGAACAACTTGGAAGCTACTCTGAAGGACTTTGATCTCACTACTCAAAACCGAAAGTTAGAGAAACTTGCCAGAGATATTAGATTGTATGATAAGAAGAAGACTTATCCATACCTTCAAGAAGACTACTATAAACAAGATCAACAAGGCAGATTCACCAACAGGGGCAGGGGAGGCTTTCGTGGCAGAAGAAATTACACTACCTTCTCCGATTCCTCCTACAGCTCCGAAGGCGAACAGGAATTCGCCGGCCCAAGCCGTCAATACAACTATTCGGATTACGGCTATCAATCACCGCAATACGCACCTTTTTTAGGATCAAGACCCGCACCATGGCGCCCCCCAAGAGGCAGAGGGAATTATTCGAACAGAGGCCAGTCTCGGGGACAGAACCAGAACAACACCAACTGGGATACCGGCCGCGGCCAAGCCCCGAAACAGGTCCACTTTCAACAAGAACAACACGGAGAGCGAACAACACGGAACAAGACCTATCGTTGGTAACAGATACACCTGCCAATAATCCTGTCGTCAATATCTCACAGTACACACTGAATGAGCATGAATTACGTGCTCTGAGCAAAGGGCTATCCTATGTCCCCACCAGCAGACCGGACCCCTTTACAGTTCGCACAGAATTGTTTAAATTCTTCAGAAAACTGAGACTCAAATATTTCTTCAGAAACGCTGGCCCATATAGAAACCCTTCACATACCGGCTTAAAGATTCCATCCACCTTTGTGCCTCCATCCTGTACCATGACCAATAAAATGTTAGCATATGAGGCCGTTGTATGGAGAGACGTGAATTCTACTCTTCTTAATCATACATACACCAAGTACAACACCAGCAAAATTGAAAAAACCGCCCTCCAATCATTGGCTAAAACCAGGGATGTCGTGATCAAACCCGCGGATAAGGGTGGAGCGATTGTAATTCAAGACGTCCAAAAATACGAGTTTGAAATCCTACGACAATTAACGGATGGAACTAGTTATCAAAAACTACGGTCGGACCCGTCACAGGCTATAGCACGTGAGATCTTGGAGATTACTCAACTAGGCTTAGACCTAGGTTTCCTCTCCAAAACTGAGTTTGAATTCCTCAACCAACGACACCCCCGCCTGGCAACAATCTACACACTGCCTAAGATACATAAGGACATGACCAATCCGCCTGGACGCCCGATTGTTTCGGGATGCGGCTCTATATTAGAGCCACTTGGACGATATATTGATTTTTTCCTAAAACCTCTGGCAGAATCCACACAAACATATCTGAGGGACACTCTACAAACCATCAATCTGGTTGAGAACTCACCATTTGATCCATTGACACAACTACTGGCAACCTGCGACGTGGTATCCCTTTATACCTGCATTCCGCAGGAAGAGGCATTAGCAGTCACCACTAGGTACTTAGACACAAGACCGGCACCCACGCGGGTCCCAACGGAATTTATTATAGCTCTTCTCCGCATTGCTATGACAAAAAATGTCTTCACATTTAAGAACGAATTCTTCTTACAAACTAAAGGGGTGGCAATGGGGGCTCCTTTTGCCCCGGATGTAGCCATTTTGTATATGGCAGCCTTTGAGGACAACAATGTATTGAACACTCGGAATCCTTTTCAACACCATCTAAATATATGGGTTCGTTATATAGATGATATCCTTATAATCTGGAACGGCGATGTGACCACGTTCACTGAATTTCATAATTGGCTCAACCAGCAATCTCCCCATCTACAATTTACTATCCAATCTGATCACCACAACATTGACTTCCTTGATATTACCATCTATCACCACGAAGGTCACCTACTAACTACCCTCTATAGGAAACCCTCCGAAAGGAACTCCTTACTTCAATATAGTAGCCACCACCCCCGGGCACTAAGAGACAACTTGCCCTTTGGGCAGTTCTTGCGAATTCGCAGAAATTGCTCCACGAAGGAGCATTACTTTGAACAATCAGAAGATCTATCAGACCGCCTGAAAACGCGGGGTTATCCCAGAAGACTGATCACTAAGGCCCGAAAAAGAGCCTGGTTCTACCCTCGTGAAGAACTCCTGAGAGTAAAGGATTCCACCATCAATTCATTGGACCGCATTGTATGCGTCACCACCTTCTCCACTAAGAGTAATCAAATTAAGAAAATTGTCAATAACCATTGGCAACTGATCACAGATGACATTGAACATCCTGAAAAACCTCTCCATGCTTTCAAGAAATCGAGAAGTGTCAGAGATTATGTTGTACGTTCACTCCTTCCTACTAAGGAGGAACCTACTATAAGAACACTCTGGAACCTCCAACCTGCAGTAGGTCACTTTAAGTGCGGGCAGTGCAAAGCTTGCAGCAGTACGTTACAAACCAAGGAGTTCCATCATAACCAGAACAAGATCCAACTGAAATCTCTAACCAATTGCAATACATCAACGGTGATATATGCCATTACTTGTACGTGTAACCTCATTTACATCGGTCAAACTCAACAGAAAATAAAACAGCGCATCTTACAACACATGAGCAGAATAAGGTGTGAAGTGGTAGGGGCTCCCCTTGTAGACCACTTCAGATCAGCTTCCCACCCTCCGGAGAGCTTGAGATGGATTGTGATTGAGAAAGCCTCTTTGGGCCCCAGGGGAGGTGACATCACAACTATATTGAACATTAGAGAACTCAAATGGATGTTCTTTTTCAACTCTATCCAATGTGGTCTAAATGAACATGACAGCTCTTTCTCTCAGCTTGCTACCTTACCCTAATTTTCAAACCTCTAATTCGACCTGTCTAGGGTACTCCTGGTAATGCACAACCACTTGCGAACTGATACTGCCTTACCATCATGTGATAGGTACGCGGTTTTGAATCTTGATGCATATGGTTTATGGAGACTTGTTTTATATACCGTCATGGAGAACAAATATTGCCCTTCTGGTTGGCTACATTTCACTGTAACTGTAAATGAACCATAATTGTCGATTGGCAATCACTCCTACAGTTTGACAATTTTTTGTACTATCGACACTGCCTTAACCATCGTGTGATAGGTTCGCAGTACTATTGTTCATGACCACACCTCAGCGCACTAATACTCATGTGCTACTATGTCTATTAATTCAGAAATATGCCTCACTGTACATTCCCCTGATTATTCTTGCACTATTTATAATGTCTCAACCCTCCTGTTACAGGGTCACAGGGTAATTAATTATGACCATACGCAATGTACACCTGCTCTAATTGATGACTGAATCTATCCTCAAGTAGTGAGGGCATGACCATTCCAACACGGATAGATTTCTTGGACTAAATCTTTACGACAATGTCCCTGATTATCCATATCTCTTATGTGCCCACAACACGAACTATGGACCTTGATATATTTAATCCGAGTATATTTTACTACTCATGTTAAATCGATTTCGGTTTTACAATACCGATGCAATCTCACCCCTTAACGGGTTACTATGACTACCACCGACTCCTTAGTCTTTCTATGCTATCCATTATCATGTGACCCATCTGGTGCCATGACAACCGAGACACCAGGAAGTTCGGCGTTCTCCTCGAGACAGCCGAGGGAGACGCTGCGCTCCGACTAAACCGCCACAGACCGGTAAGCCTCTCTTCCCACACGGCTCCCGATATTAACCCTGATCTATGTTCGCTTGCCTCGTCAAGGCTCCAACAATGACGATCTCCCCGTGTTTCCTTTGTATTAGGTTACGGATTCTGACTAATCCTTTCCTTCAACGGGGACACGAGATTGACTTCCTGTAAATCGGTAAGCGTTACCGATCACTACCATCGTTTATATTTGACTTTGAGTGATTCGAATAACGGCCCCGTTTCCAATCTGAAATATGTCCTCCTTTATTCAGATACTTGGAGTGGTCCCCCCCAGCCCAGCACCCGGTTCGTTTCATTTCTCATTACCCATGTGGGATATGTATTTTACTTTCTCAAGTAAGTTCAGAGATATTTTCTCTCCCCTAGCTCTTGACATGAGCACACCCTTTTTCCTATTGTTATTGGGCAATTTTTAATTTTCCTTACCTAGGATTGAATGCTTATATCGACCTCAACCAATTAATATAACCCAGCAACACTGATCAAATCAGGTTAGTCTGGATAACGTGTATACCCTTATGTAACTTATCAAGTACCCAGTTCTGAAAATAATTTACTGATCCTCTATGTTTACTCAAATTTAGGTTGCCTGCCCCGCTACCCTCTCCCCGTCCTGATGAAGACCCACCTGCAAGGATTTTAATGCTTCCTGCCTCCCTAGGGTCGAAACGTCGACTTTCTCAGCTCCTACACAGCCTCCTCCTACCCCAAATTTTGTACAGTATGGACTTTGGGGCATGTGTACTTTGAACTTTCAAGCTGATTCAATATCTATATGCTGTCCATTTGACATTGAACCTATGATAATGTCTGAATAATACGTGTTTTTATTGTCACTAATTTCCCCCCCACACTACCCTCACGACTGCACGTCCCCCTTACCCCCAGGGGCACTAATACAATTGTGTATTGTACATTTGGTTTTGACAACTTTTCCCTATAATGTGAATAAAACATTATAGATGCACTTATTTCTATTTACTTTGTCTAAATTCTCTCTATTCATACGTCCTCTTTACTGGGACCCCTTCTTCTTAATGTCAGAGGGATGAGTCATGGAGACGGTCAGAAGATGTGATACAGTTCCTGCTTGATCTTATGGACAAGGGTTTGTCGAGGGTTACCATCACAGGAAAGTTGGCAGGTATTTCTTTTATGGGGAAACTGTTTTGGGGCTACTCCCCTTCTGCAGGGGAGGTAGGGAAGAGGATGTTGGAAGGGTGGGCTAGGGAGCAGGGGGTCCGGGTGACTAGGAGGCCATTGTCTTGGCAGATTTTAGCCCGTTTGTTAGTGGTGTTACCTGTGGTTTGTAACGATGGGTTTGAAGCATGTTTGTTTTATACGCTCATGGTTTGGATGTTTTTCAGAGCTTTTAGGGTCTCTGAGCTTTTGGGTTCTAGGTTAAAATTAGGTGTTACCTGGCAGGAAGTTTTCTTCTCTGGGAAAGGGGTTCATATTTGGCTGTCCCATGCAAAAATGGACCAAAGGAGTGTTGGCAAGGTAGTGTGGCTGGAAGCAGCTTCTCCGGTGGAGACATGCCCTTTATACTGGGCCAAGCGGTGGAGGTCCCTGTCTGGGGGAGCACTTAACAAAAGGGTTTTTCGTCATGAGGGTGGGGGTCGGGTGACTGACTATCAGCTGCGCATGGTACTGCGGAAAGCGTTGCGTCACATTGGCATAGATGGTCCACAGTTTGGGACACATTCTTTTAGGATTGGGGCAGTGACAGAGGCTTATAACAGAGGTTGGTCTGCGGGGGACATCATGCGGCTGGGGCGGTGGTCATCCAACTGTTTCCAGCGTTATGTTAGAAGCACAGCTGTAGAAGCGCTTGCGTCACCCTCTTTGACATGAATCTCACATTGTTTTTCTTGTTTCAGGTTCTGCAGCGGGCCCTCGCTACCCGGAGATGACCATATGGATTGTGGGGCACTCGTTCCTTAAATGGGCCCAAGTGCAGGCGGGCCGTTGTTACTTTGGAAAAATGTTGGGTTTTAATGAACGTCTGTTTAACATTGTTTGGAAAGGAAAAGGGGGGATGTTCTGGAGAGCGCTGATTCCAGGTTGAATAGGTGGTTGTTCGGGGCTCAGTTCCCGGATGTTTTATTAATTCATTTAGGGGAGAACGATCTTTGTGGAGTGAGGGGTGTAGTTTTGCTTAGAGCAATGACGAGTGATTTGGCTATGCTGAAGGAGCAGTGATCTGGTTGCCACGTGTTGTGGACAGAGCTGATGCTGCGTAGGATTTGGAGGGGTGCTCGAGATCCCAAGGCAATTGGCAGGGCTCGCAAGAAGGTAAATTTGGAAATTTCCAGATTTTGCAGGGGCCTGGGTTATGGTAGGGTGTCTCACAGGGACATTCGTTATGATTCAGTGGAGTTTTTCTGGGGCGACGGGGTCCACCTGTCAAGGTTGGGTATGGACCTGTATTTGTTGGAAGTCAGGTAGGTGCTTTCCAGGTGTCTTATCTTTCAAGAACGTTCAACAGAGGCATAGATTTGTTTGGTTTGGGGGCAGAAAGGGGGGGTGTAGTCTCCCCCCCCCTCGGCTTTCTGGGTGGCAGGGTTTAATTGAATTTTGAAAGGTTTTGGCTGTATTTTGGTGGTTTAGTCTAAGTTGGGTCATAGTTAGTGATTGTTTAGGCAGGTTGATGGTTGGGGTTTTTCAGGCCGAGGTGGGGTGATCGTAAGTTGAGAAGGGTCAGGCAGAGGAGTTTGGATAAGAGATGTTTGCATTTATAGGCTTATATGTGTATTGATTTGAATGAAAGTTTTCTAATGTTGTAATGTTGGGTGGGGCGGGTTCGAGATATGTATCAGGAGTGGGGGAGGGAGATGGGGTTAGGTAAGTCGTTTTACTTAGTGAAGTTTAGTTTTGTAAGGCATTTTCCAAGGTAGTTTTCATTGTGATGTGCACCTGTTCTAATAAAGCGGCCTTTTTCACACAAAACGGTGTGGTTTGCTCTCCTCCCCACCCCTCCTTCCCAAGGGGGGTTTGGAGGGTGGGCAACCGAATGGAGTCTCCCCCCCGGGCTGTTTGGGAGGGGCAGGGGGGTTGGGGATTAGGCGGAGCACTGGCGGGCATTTTGTTTTGGGCTTTCTTTTTTGTAGCCCAAATGTAGCACAACGTATAAATACGTTGGGATACTGCTCCCAGCCACCATTTTGTCTTTGGTGACCTGATGGCTGGGAGCTTTAGATAGAAAATGTTTCCCCTCCCCCCCCTCTCTTTTTTATTCGTGGGGTATTTCATTTTCCCCCCTTTTTTGTTGTTAGTAATTTTTTCTTCTGTTTCTAAATTGGCTCCTTTGTTGGTTTTCAGGTGTGCAGGGTAGGTTTTTTGTATTGTCGCTTAGAGCAGGTGCGGTGCAGGGTTTATTCGAATTTTGAAAGGTTTTGGCTGTATCTTGGTGGTTTAGTCTAAAGTTGGGTCATAGATAGTGATTGTTTAGGCAGGTTGATGGTTGGGGCTTTTCAGGCCAAGGTGGGCTGATCATAAGTTGAGAAGGGTCAGGCAGGGGAGTTTGGATAAGAGATGTTTGCATTTATAGGCTTATATGTGTATTGATTTGAATTAAAGTTTTGTAATGCTGTAATGTTGTAATGTTGGGTGGGGGCGGGTTTGAGATATGTATTAGGGGTGGGGGAGGGAGATGGGGTTAGGTAAGTCATTTTACTTAGTGAGGTTAAGTTTTGTAAGGCATTTGCCAAGGTAGATATAATTGTGATGTGCACCTGTTCTAATAAAGCGGCCTTTTTCACACAAAAACGGTGTAGTCTGCTCTCCCCCACCCCTCCCTCCCAAATCTGTACGTGCTTCCTGTTGAGGTTTAATTTTTGTGACAGGCACCTCGTGCCAGAATGAATCCTGCCCTGCAAAGTTACCCACGAAGATGCCACCGTTTCGTGCAATACCTCTTCTCAACTGGAGTACTTTCTACTGGCTAATCCAGTAAGTGCTACCTCGTTGGGTAAATGTAAAGTGCATTTCCTACACTGCAGCTTCGTAAAGGGCCAGAAGATTTG
Source organism: Lissotriton vulgaris (assembly GCF_964263255.1). Lineage (NCBI taxonomy): Eukaryota > Metazoa > Chordata > Amphibia > Caudata > Salamandridae > Lissotriton > Lissotriton vulgaris. The sequence goes on from NW_028247268.1 coordinate 17,406, forward strand.
TCTCCACTGACCATGTGTGCCTGTAACTTTGCCACCACGGCAAAAGGCGCCGAGGTCCCTTGAGTGAGCTGTCCATCCTAGTTGGGAAAGGGCGGGAAGACGTTTGATACCGCTAGTGTGTGGTGCGGGGCGAAACGAGCGGGGCTTCTATGCATGTCAACATGCCTCTTGTGTATAAAGGGTCAGAGAGCGAGCAGGGCAGCAGGTGAGGAGAAAGCAGCCTCCTGGTCACAAGAACTACACGGGGGTTGCGCTCGAGAAACTTAGGGATTCAAAGACCTCCCTCGAGTATTACAGCTAATTTTTTAACGGCAGATATGGGGTTAAAGCACATTTGCCCAGCCTCGACCGTGCTCACTAACGTTTTGGGCTGATTAAAACGTTACTGAATTTGAGCTTCAACTCGGGCACCTGCTTTATTTATATCTGTAAGTGCTTCCAGTTGAGGTTTAATTTTTGGCCCACAGGAAGCACTTACAGAGTTAAGGCAGGTGCCCGAGTTTAAGCTAACTTTGTAACCATTTTAGAATGGCGCCGGCAAGCTGCCAGAGTTGAAGTTGCAACTTGCAAGTAAGCAACTTCAACTCTGGCAGTTTGCCGGCGCCATTCTAAAATGGTTATAAAGTTAGCTCCAACTCAAGCACCTGCCTTAACTGTAAGTGCTTCCTGTGGGCCAGAAAAAAATCCGCCCACGAGCGGATTTGCAGATTTTTCGGCAATTTCACGAGATTCGCTGATCACAAAATTGCCGAAAATCCGCAAATTCCGTGAGCAGAACAGATTTATGTCCCACAGTTAGTAAGCCCCATTCAGTGGGATTGCTGAGAGGTGGTCCGAGGCCATGCCCCTTTTTACACCACTCTGCAAACGTACCTCTTGGCACACTGCTGGTGGTGGGATGAGGTCCTCTTGTGTCCTAAGGACCGCAGGACTGAAGTGGACTTCTTCCCCCAAAGCAGACGTGCACCAGGTGGTTTGTTTGCATAATGGTGTAAAAAGGGGGTGTGGCCTGGGACCACTCTCAGCAATTCAGCTGTGTGGGGCTTACTGGAGGTAACAGGAGGGCTATTTGGCTCCCAGGGACAATCAAGAGGCAAGGGGACTTCATACTCCAACCAAGAGGGCACCAGGTGGCATGTTTGCAGAGTGGTGGGCAAAGGGGGCATTGCCTTTGTCCACCTCTCAGCAATCCCACTGAGCAGAGCTTACTGGAGGTAACAGGTATACTAGTTGGCCCCTAACCACCCAGAGCAGTGAAGGGGACTTTAATACCCATTGAAGAGCGCACCGGGGAGTGCATTTGCCGACTGGTGGGCAAAGGGGGCGTGGCCTGCTATGAGAACTTACCAATGCTGCTCTGTGGGACTTACTGGAGGTAATAGGAGTGATAGTTGGCCCCCAAAGTTGTCCTTGGTGGTTAACTATCCCTCCTGTTACCTCCAGTAAGTCCCACACGGAGGGATTGCTAAGAGGTCTTTGGAGACAATGCTCCCCTTTCTCCACCACTCTGAAAACACACCTCCTGGCACACTACAGGTTAAGAGATGAAGTCCACTTTTCTCCTGAGGGACTTTGGAGGCCAAGAAGCAGCGGAATTCCTGAGCGGTGGCTGGAGGCTCATCCCCCTTTATCCACCTCTCTGCAAACGCGACGACTAGTTCAAAAAGCAATTGCAATTTAATAGGTTTTGCATTAATGAGAGTTAGAGCTATTGGTGTTGTAAATGTAAAAGTATTTTATTACTGATTCTTGGAATGGAGTGGATGTATGTTGTATGTAGTGGAATTATGTAGTATGTTGTACAGTAAAATTATGTGAATAGAAAGTATGTGTATAGGAATTATGTAGACTCGGATTATGTGCTATGAAGAGTTATTTTGTAGTATGATAGTCAGTGTTGTGAAGTGGTAACTGTAGGTTTAGTCTTTCTCGTTTCTATAGAAGCTAAACTATAAACTCAATGAGACAAAAAAAGGAAGAAACCACTCAGGAGCACTTCTGGACCTAGTCAGAGGTATGAGCAGGACCACTGAAATTATGTGAATGGTTGGCGGCACAATTATAAAGTTTCCGCATTTGCCACATAATCCATCATCTGCTGCATAATCTGCAAACTTGAACAAAAAAACGTGTTTCTAGCTAAAACAATCCAAACGTTACCAAAAATGCAGCAATAAGTATTACAGCATGGTGGAAGGCCCTTTGCACACCTAGAATGATCACTTGTTACTTATTGCTAAATGTGGGTATTACATTTGTGTTAACAGTGTGCAAACTACTCTTGCTTCTTTCTGCACCTTTCTTGCCTCTTTCTGCATTTTTGTTGCTTCTTTTTGTACCTTTCTTTCTTTTTCTGCCATTCTTTTGCCTCTTTCTGCTCATCTCTTCTACTTTCTACACCTCTCTTGCCTCTTTCTGCACCTCTCTTGCCTCTCTCTGAACCTCACTTGCTTCTTTCTGTACCCCTCTTGCCTCTTTCTGCACCCTTCTAGCCTCTTTCTGTACCTTTTTTCATCTTTCTGTACTTTTCTTGCCTCTTTCTGCACTTCTTTTACCTCTTTCTGCACCTCTATTGCTTCTTTCTGCACTTCTGTTGCCTCTTTCTGTACCCCTCTTGCCTCACTCTGCACCTCAGTTGCTTTATTCTGAACTTCTCCAGCTTCTTTCTGCACCCCTCTTGCTTCTTTCTGCATCCCTGTTCCTTCTTTCTGAGCTTCTCTTCCCTATTTCTGCACCCCTCTTGCCTCTTTCCGCACTTCTGTTGGTTCTTCTGCACTACTCTTGTTTCTTTCTGCACCTGTCTTACAAATTTCTCCACCCCTCTTGTCTCTTCCATCACCCCTCTTTCCACTTTCCGCACCTCTCTTGTCACTGTCTGCACCACGTTCCATCTTTCGGCACCTCTTTTGCATGTTTCTGCAACTTTCTTGCTGCTTTCTGTAGCTCTCCTGCCTAGTTCTGCACCTCTGTTGCTTCTTTCTGCATTTCTTTTGCCTCTTCCTGCACCTCTTTTGCTTCTTTCTGCACCCCTGTTGTCTCTTTCTGCACTCATCTTCCCTCTTTCTGAACCTCTTGATTGTTTCTGCACTTTTCTTCTTTCTTTCTGCACCTCGCTTGCTTCTTTCTGTAACCCTCTTCCCCTTTTTGCATCCCTCTTGCCTCTTTCCTGAGTTATCTTGCAATTTTTCTGCAACCCTCGTGCCTCTTTCTGCACCTCACTTGCCTCTTAGTACACTTCTCTTGCTTCTTTCTATACCTCTGTTGCTTCTTTCAGCAATTCTCTTGCCTCTTTCTGCACTTCTCTTGCTTGTTTCTGCACCTCTCTTGCGTCTTTCTACCCCTCTATTGCCTCTTTCTGCACTTCTCTTGCTTCTTTTTGCACGCCTCTTGCCTCTTTCTACACACCTCTTCCCACTTTCTGTACCCCTCTTGCCTCTTTCCGCAACCCTGTTCCCTCATTCTGTACCTTTCATGCCTGTTTCTACACATCTCTTGCCTCGTTCTGTACCTCTGTTTCTTCTTTTTGCACTTCTCATGTCTCTTTCTGCACCCCTCTTGCCTCTTTCTGTACCTGTATGCCTCTTTGTACAGCTTTCCTGCCTCTTTCTGCACCTCTCTTGCCACTTTTTGCATCTTTGTTGGTTCTTTCTGCCCCTTCTTGCCTCTTTCTGCACCTCTCTTGCAAATTTCTGTATCCCTCTTACCTCTTTCTGCAACCCTATTCCCTCTGTCTGTACCTTTCATGCCTGTTTCTGTACTCCTCTTGCCTCTTTCTGCACCCCTCTTGTTTCTTTTTGCACTTCTGTTGTTTCTTTCTGCACTTCTCTTGCTTCTTTCTACACCCCTCTTGCCTCTTTCTGTATCCCTTTTGCCTTTCTGCACCTCTTTTGCCTTTTTCTGCACCGTACTTGCCTCTTTTTTCACTTCTCTTGCTTTTTTCTCGACCCGTCTTCCCTTTTTCTGCACATACCTTGCCTTTTTCTTCACTTCACTTGCCTGTTTCTCCACATCTCATGGTTCTTTCTGCACTGCTTTTGCCTCGTTATGCACCTCTCTTGCCTCTTTCTTTATCTCTTTTGCTTTTTTCACTTCTCCCTCTTCATTCTGTACCTCTCTTGCCTCTTTTTGCACCCCAGTTGCTTCTTTTTGCACTTCTTTTGCCTTTCTGCAACTCTCTTTCTTCTTTCTTGGTTCCTTCTGCACTGCTCTTGCCTCTTTCTGTACACTCTTGCCTCTTTCTGCACCCCTGTTGTCTCTTACTGCACTCCTCTTCCGTCTTTTAGCACCTCTCTTGCTTCTTTCTACACTTCTAAGGCTTCTTTCTGCATCTCTCTTGCTTCTTTCCACACCCTTCTTCCTCTTTTGCATCTCTCTTACCTCTTTCTCCAGTTCTCTTGCTATTTTCTCTACCTCTCTTGCTTTTTTCTGCACTTCTCTTGCCTCTTTCGACACCTCTGTTGCTAATTTATGCACTTCTCTTGCCTCTTTCTGCACCCCTCTTATCTATTGCTGCACCTCTGTTGCTTCTTTCTGTACTTCTCTTGTTTATTTCTACACATCTGTTGCTTCTGTCAGCAATTCTCTTGCCTCTTTCTGTACTTCTCTTGCTTGTTTCTGCACCTCTCTTGCATCTTTCCATACCTCTATTGCCTTTTTTTGCACCTCACTTGCTTTTTTTCTGCATCCCTCTTGCCTCTTTCTGTACCCCTCTTCCTTCTTTCTTTGCCTCTCCTGCCTCTTTCTGCACCCCTGTTCCCTCTTTCTGCACCTTTCATGCCTGTATCTGCACATCTCTTGCCTCTTTCAGCACCTCTGTTGTTTCTTTCTGCACTTCTCTTGCTTCTCTATGCACCCCCTTGCCTCTTTAGGTTGCCCTTTTAGCTCTTTGTGCACCTCTCCTGCTTCTTTCTGCATCTCTCTTGCCTCTTCCTGCACTTCTCTTACCACTTTCTGCACATCTCTTGGTTATTTCTGCACGGTTCTAGCCTCTTTCCGTACCACTCTTTCTTCTTCCTATACCTCTTTTGCTTCTTTTGGCACTACTCTCTCCTCTTTCTGTCCCCTCTGGCCTCTTTCTGCACCTCTGTTGCTTCTTTCGGCACTACTCTTGCTTCTTTCTACACTTCTAAGGCTTCTTTCTGCATCTCTCTTACTTCTTTTCGCACCCTTCTTCCTCTTTTGCATCCCTCTTACCTCTTTCTCCAGTTCTCTTGCTATTTTCTCTACCTCTCTTGCTTTTTTCTGCACTTCTCTTGCCTCTTTCGACACCTCTGTTGCTAATTTATGCACTTCTCTTGCCTCTTTCTGCACCCCTCTTGTCTATTGCTGCACCTCTGTTGCTTCTTTCTGTACTTCTCTTGTTTATTTCTACACATCTGTTGCTTCTGTCAGCAATTCTCTTGCCTCTTTCTGTACTTCTCTTGCTTGTTTCTGCACCTCTCTTGCATCTTTCCATACCTCTAGTGCCTATTTTTGCACCTCACTTGCTTTTTTCTGCATCCCTCTTGCCTCTTTCTGTACCCCCTTCCTTCTTTCGTTGCCTCTCCTGCCTCTTTCTGCACCCCTGTTCCCTCTTTCTGCACCTTTCATGCCTGTTTCTGCACATCTCTTGCCTCTTTCAGCACCTCTGTTGTTTCTTTCTGCACTTCTCTTGCTTCTCTATGCACCCCCTTGCCTCTTTAGGTTGCCCTTTTAGCTCTTTGTGCACCTCTCCTGCTTCTTTCTGCATCTCTCTTGCCTCTTCCTGCACTTCTCTTACCACTTTCTGCACATCTCTTGGTTATTTCTGCACGGTTCTGGCCTCTTTCTGTACCACTCTTTCTTCTTTCTATACCTCTTTTGCTTCTTTTGGCACTTCTCTCTCCTCTTTCTGCACCTCTGTTGCTTCTTTCGGCGCTACTCTTGCTTCTTTCTGCACCTCTCTTGCCTCTTTCTGAACCCCCCTTTCCTATTTCTGCATTTCTCTTGCCTCTGTCTGAACCCCTGTTCCCACTTTCTGTAGCTCTTGTGTCTGTTTTGCGCCCCTCTTGCCTCTTTCTGTACCTCTCTTGCTTCATTCTGCACTTCTCTTATTTCTTTCTGCAACCATATTGCCTCTTTATGCACCCTTCTTCCCTTTTTATGCATCTCTCCTGCCTTTTTCCAAACTTCTATTTCCTCTTTATGTACCCCTCTTGCCTCTTTCTGTACCTCTGTTGGTTCTTTGTGTACTTCTCTTGCTTGTTCTGCATCTCATAGTGATTGAGCTACTTTGTATGAATCTGTGGAAAGGTACAGTCAAAATAGGCCTCTTTCTGCACTTCTCTTGCTTCTTTTTGTTTGCACCCCTCTTGCTTCTTTTTAAACCTTTCTACCTCTTTCCCACTTCAATTGGTTCTTTGTGCGTCTTTCTTCCTCTTTCCACACATGTCCTACCTATGTAGGCACAGTTAGAAATTAGCATTAACATACCTTAGTTAATCACAGCAAAACCCACAGGTTTCAGTGACGTTATAGTTAGAAATGTTCATTTACAAAACCTTTGAAGTTCACTGGAAAAACCATAGGGTACTGGGACGTTAAAGTTAGAGATTAACATTTAAAAAGCTTTGAAATAAACTGAAAAAAACATAGGTTTCAGGGACGTTACAGTTAGAAATTAGCATTTAAATTTGAAATTCACTGAAAAAAACATAGGTTTCAGGGATGTTATAGTTAGAAATTAGCAATTAAAAAACCCTGAAAATTCACTAAAAAAGCCTCTAGTTTCACGGACGTTATAGTTAGTTGGACACTTCACTCGTACAAAGCCAGAGAAATGTGTCCGTTATAGTTAGTTGATTTAGCTATAGTTCCCCCCACAATGCACTGCTGATCATGTCACAAATTACATCACTCATGACATGGTCAGTGACATCACTGATGAAATCTCAAATGACATCACTGATGACATCATCCACGTGATCATCTGATACACATCCTCAAACCCTAATATAACCTTTGATTCACCCACTCTAAAATACAGACTACCATTCTCAAAACCATAGACACACCAATACCAGTTAGTACATACCCACTCACTGATTCTTAGGTCCACACACTCATCCATTCATTCATACATGCAGACACTCATCAATTCAGCCACTATCATATGCACTCATACACCTATACAGACACTCACACACTGCCACTCACCCATTGAGTTACTCACACACCTAGTCAATCATGCAAAGAATCAATCATACCCCCATTTACTCACCTACGCAGTTATACACACACCACCTCACTTATTCATACAGATACTAAAACTTGATTACTCCTATACAATCACTGACACAAGCACACGCTCATTCATACAGCCACTCTCACAATCACTCACTCTCACATATAGTAATTTATATACTGCAACGCTTACTTATACTGTATTTCATATATGTAGTTACTCACACATGTACTGCTGAGACATACATTCACTCACCAACACACCCTTACACACATGCACCCACCCATACAGCCCTTCACAGACTTACTCTTGAACCAATACACCCAGTGAATTACCCACTCACACATCAATGCACTTAGTTACACCCCCCACCTTCCCAAACAAACACGCAGGCACCCATACACATACTCAGAAAACCAATTCATAACCCATATATACACTCATGTAGCTACTCACCAACCCATGCAGCTGATTCCACACCAACTACCAGACTGAAACAGACATTCACATAGATTAGTCACTAACCCATGCATTCAGTAGGACACATTTAATCACTCACTTATACAGTCAGTCACGCACTTACTAGATCATCCATTCTGACACTCATACACCCACTTGTTCTTCAATATACCACGGCGTATATATATATAAAACATATTTATACTTTTCAGAAACATACAGTCACTCAATAATGTCATTAATAATGTCATTTGAGATGTCATCAGTGATGCCATCAGTGATGTAACCGACCATGTCATGAGTGATGTAAAATGTGTCATCTCATCAGCAGTGCATTGCGGGTGTGTAAGTTATATTTAGCTCAGCTACCTATAACAGCTGAATTTCTCTAGTTTCGTACAAGTGAAATGTCCAACTAACTATAAAGTCCCTAAAACCTGAGTTTTTTATGCTAATTTCTAACTATAACGTCCCTGAAACCTATGGTTTTTTTCAGTGAATTTCAAAGGTTTTTTAAATGCTAATTTCCAACTATAACATATCTGAAACCTATTTATTTTTAGTAGTTATAGTTAGGACCTTTTTACAATATGAAAAGGAATTTTTGATTTGCTAATATCTTTAGTGCTGTTTGACGAATCTTCGTGAAAATTTCCAAAAAACAGGGTTGGGCTGCTCAGTTTATGTTGTCAAAATTTCGGGGTGATTTGTCAAGCGGGGGCTGAGAAAAAGGGGGGTCCCACAGCGCAATTTCTCCATGTTAATTTCAATAGGAACTTTATTACAGGCTACAGCAAGAACTGCTGAACGGAATAACACTAAATTTGGCAAAAAGGTAGGTCTTGGCTTAGACTGCACCCTTTTATTGTTAAATGGTGTAAATCCGTTCAGCAGTTTCTGATTTTTTTTAAATATCGATATTTGAGCACTGAGGGGGGTTTGCGAACCCTCCCTGGCACAAGCTTCAATCTGATTAGCTGCCAACACTCCAATTCAGGAAGTGTTGGCACACATCGTGTGACTCAGTAGAACCGAGTAACAATAAAACAGTGAAAAAGAGGTTAAAAAAAAGAAAAGGGGGCAGGGTACAAACACCCTGACCCCCTAAGACTGCTCAGGGGGTCCCACAAGGACCCTCAGGGCCAAGAAATGCATTTTATTTTAAATCAGCCGAATTTGCCCTGGGGTCGGGAATCCGGTTAAGAAAATAAAAAAAAATTAAGCTCTGACTCCTGTGCTTCATTTAAATGAGCCCCTGGGTGGGCCAGGTCCCGGGGAAATGCCAAAATTATATTGCAAAGGCCCCCGCAGCCCTGAGGACCGTCACCTCTCTGGGGCTATGTAAATTATATGCAGAAGGGCACATGGCCTTCCTGTAGCTGGGGACCGCCACCTTCCCGGGGCTTGCTATTTAGTCTGTGGAGGGCGTCCCATGCCCTCCCCAAGCCACGGGAGACTGCCACTCCTGGGGCTTTTCTCAAATATGCATGGGGGTCACATGGCCCCCCGCTGCCCCAGGGACCCCCACCTTCCTGTGGCTATTCTCCCAAAAAACTGTGTGTGGTGGACCTCACGGACCCCCAAGCCTCGGGGACCGCCACCTCCTTAGAGCTTTCTTAAATTATATGTGGGGGCCCCCAGGGACTACCACCTCCCCGGGGCTGTGAATGTGATGGGGGGGACCTCCACCAGGAGCCCTTGATGGCCCTGGGGACCACCACTCCCCATGGCTGGCTCCTGCTATGTTCCGGGGTTCCCACCCCCGGGGCATTGCCATTTGCTATGGCAGGGCAGGAGCTGTGCTGCTCGCTCCCTGCCATAGCAAACTCTGCTTCACTTCTTTGAAGCAAGAGCAGCGATACCTGCTCTCGCTTCAATGAAGCTAAGCAGGATTGCTTTTGAGCAAGGGGAGCTGCATATTAGCATCTCCCCTTGCTCAACAGAAATGCTGGCTCCCACAAGAGGTGGGGAGCCAGTGGGACTGTGGGGGCATTGGGGCTCTCCTTACAATCCCCAACAGAGAAGCCATGTCCCAGGGGATGGGGTCCCCGGGACCAGAAGTGGCCTGGGAAAAAATAAACAAATAAGGTAAGGCCGGCCCTGAGGGATGGAGTCTCCGGGGCCATAATTGCCTGAGGAGAAGTGGCCCCCCCTGCAAAGAATTAAATAAAAAAACAAAAAACGACTGGCCATACCCCGGGGATGGGGTCCCCTGGGCGAAATTAGCCTTAGGAGGGGACCACGTGGCCCTCTTCCAATTTAAAAAAATGAATAAAAAGGGGTCAGGCCCTGGTGGATGGGGTCCCAAGGTTTCCAAGACTGTAAAAGAAGGGGTGCACACAGGTCCCCTTGTAAGAAAAAATATTTTTTGAAAAAGCCGGCATCTAGCCGGAGGCTACGCCCCCTTTCTCCACCACACTGCAAACGCGCCCCCTGGCATGTTGTTAGTTGGGGAATTAATTCTCCTTGAATACTGAGGGTCCCTGGGGGCCAACTAGCCCACCAGGTACCTCCAGTTTGCACCACATAGCTGCTTTGCAGAGAGGTGGTCTGAGAACACACCCCTTTTTACACCACTCTGCAACGCAGCTCTGTGGCGCAAACTGGAGTTACCTGGTGGGCTAGTTTGCCCCCAGGGACCCTTTGGATTCAAGGGAACTTAATCCTCCCAACTTACAATGCGCCAGGGAGCGCGTATGCACAGTGGTGCAGGGAGGGTGTGGGACCTGATATGACAAGTGTCCAAACAGGCCCTCTGGTGCGTTGTAGATTGGGAGATTAAGTCCACTTTAATCCTGAGGGTCCATGGGGCCAACTAGCCCATCAGGTCCCTCCAGTGAGTGCCACAGGGCTGCGTTGCAGAGAGGTGGTCTGAGACCACACCCCTTTTTACACCACTCTGCAAACTCAGCTTCTGGTGCACGGTTGGTGTGGCGATGAGGTCCTCTTGCGTCCTGAGGACCTCCGAGCAGCAGTGTGAAAGTGTCTTTTGTATATAAATGAGCCCTGAAGAAGTCTCAGTGGGAGATGAAATGCTTTGGATATGATTATTTAGTTTTAAATGACAATTCAATAAAGAACACTTTGCACAAAAAGGGACAATTGGACTCTGGATCTCTCTTCATGTGCTCAATGTTTGGAACTTCGCTGTATGCCTTTATTGTAAAAGTGCTGAACCTCTATGATTTAATGTGTTTAAAGGAAATTATTCCTTGGTGAGGAGTATAGAGGGAAGTGCTCCTTGGTTCTTTGCACTGACATGTCTCATTTATATTACTATATTTGTCGGGTGCGTATTTTGCCAGCCCCTACCCTGAGCTTATGTAAATAAACATCGGCTATATGTTATTGATGCATACACCCAAAGCGTACAGTTACCGAAAGTTCACACACCCATGCACAGAAATGGCTTTTGATCCATGCTTTCAGCATCACTAGGAAGAGTTTGGAAAGAAATAGTCACAGACATTGGTATTTTTAAATATTAGGAAAACGTTATATGACTTTTAAATTGTTTTTAATGAACGATATTTGTATCCAGTGGCTGCTAATTGTTCTTTAAAGTAGTTGCCCAAAGGTGACGGGCTGGACATAAAGTGTATGTGATTTTGGCAAATCTACCGGATTCCGAGCCATGTACTTGGAGCATGCGCATGTTGGGGCACCTACCGAGTGCAGTGCACCTTCCGAGTGCTTCTGAGTCAGGCTCATAACATTCACTTGTGGAGGCATTCTTAGGACTCGTCCCCAACATGCTTTGTGCTGACTCTGAATACTAGGTTCAGGAATATACCCTCACACCTCGGGCCACTTCCATGCATGTGAGAGAGCGCAAACTGAACAAAATGCATGAGTGCACCATAAGTACAAGTCGGTCGCACAACCATAATAGAAGTGCTTGTAAGTGTTGAAAATACATTCACCTATATTTAGACTTGTGTAAGTTAACATAGAAATTTTGTATAGAAGTGGGACTGACGCAGAAATGTGTGGAAAATATTTAGTCTTATTAGACGTGATTAATCATGATCCATGTTATGTAGCTGCTAACGGAGGAATGTCATGCTGCAAAGCATAGAAGGGAACAGGCCTCATGGCCTGGGCAGAGAGGATTGGAAATGTACACTTATACATGACATGGATTGCACTAATGTTATTTAGTAATTCTGTTTATTCGTTAGATTTATATTCCATAGAAGTGTTTCTCATAATCAAAGAATAAGGTGTTAACATGTTATTTTAATTCACGAAAGGATTTGAAGAGAATAAAACCTCTGCGAGAATGGTTGTAGGCCTGAAGAGATAAAAAGGTTTTTCTGATTTGCACGTGCTGGTACATGCCGAGTTGTGTCGAGAAATAATGTGGCAAACTTCTGTTAGAAGTCTATGAGAATTGGGATCCAAGTTGCGGATGTCTGTCTGCAGGTGCGAGGGGGGTTCCAATTAAAGGTTTGATAAATAGAGCTCTGTTCGAGGAGACTGGTACAGACATGGAGGAGGATTCAGGAATGTTTGGGGGTATCCGCGAGCTGGAGAAGAAGCCTGGGAAGCAAGGTCAACGCTAAACACGAGGCCCAAAGGAAGATCATCATGGAAAAAGCCAGAACCGACACCACGTGAGGGGCGTCTCTTGAGGGGCGTTTCAACTGTAATTGTCATTTTGTATTAGGGACAGCACCCCTGGGTGGAGAGAGAGCAGATGCCTGAGGACCTTTCAGAGAGCGGATGGGTAGGCAGAGAGGGGTCATGACTGGAGATCATAGGTTTTCACCTAAAGACTAAGAGTGGGTGAACTTCTTAGGAAGTCATTCACAGCTGACACCTTTGATAGGTTGGGATTTTGTTAAGTAGGGATACCATCCAGTACAGAGTAGGGACAGCCTAACCTGATACCTTCCTTCCTTTGGAAATGACGGATAGATTACAATTTGTGTCTATTCTTGCAACCCTGATGATTCTGGAATTAGTTTTGGTGATCTTCTTTGGCCGCCTGAGAGCTTTTAGAGAACATATGTTTGTATTAGTGCCCATATATCTTTTGAATCTCGTTTTGAGATGCCTGTATTTGCAGTTATCATTGACTCTTTAATAAACCTCTGAAACTTAGAAGTAGTATGTGGTTTTTCAGAGTCGAGCCCATTATTGGTCAAACTAACCTGGTATTGGATGCACTTTCTTTCCTCAATGACAGGCAATAAAGATTCAGTCGACCTGAACGGGGTTTAGATCTGGAGTGGTAAACTAGAGATCAAAAATCCCGCCCTCCCAGTTGGTAGCAGAGGATGGTTGCCTTCTTGAAGAAGGTGATCTAGGCCAGGTTAGATTACCCCAAGGCCCCTAGAGATCGATGATCAGAAGAACCGCCCGCCGAAGAGGGTGCTGACGGCGTGAGACAGAAAAGCAGCAGTATCGGTCGAGAGTGAGTATAAAGGGTCATGCGTGTTAGATTGCGGTGTTTTGTGTTGTATCTATGTTGTAATGTCTTGCGGAGTTGAATGCCTGTAGAGCGACTGTGGAACAGGTTGTGAGCGCGCGCAACCGGTGCAAATCTTAAGTTCAGAAGAGAGCTTAAGTGGTTCGGGTGTATCGGACATCCAGAGTAATTGTCAACCAGTGTGAAGGGGGTCATGAGGTACCATTGATCGCCCGCAGGACCGGGATAGGGGGAACGTAAGAGTGAGTGTGTGAGTAACGGACGCTGGTCGGAAGTTACTGTGTGTAAGCAACCTATCAGAGAGACGATTGCCTGGAAAGGCATTTCGTCAGTTGTGGTGACAATTACAGATAAACTGTGGACGCACAGGCAAGAGAAGTGATCGCTTGGTCGGAAGTAATCACCTTTCAGTGTATGAATGGGACGCATGCGTGACCGAGAGATGAGCTGAGAAAGGAGGGGAACTGCTGCGAAGGGGAGACGAGTGACGTCAGAAAGTGCCGCGCTGGGATTGGCCGGTAGGGGTGAGACCGCGCTGTGATAGCCAGCTAGCAAAGCCGCGCTAGGATTGGCGGATTGTCACCAGGAAGTAAACAGAATAGCGAAGCAGGAAATTGTACATTTGATCATGAAGTGTTTTAAACGGTTAAGAGCGATGTTTAAGAGAGAGAGGTGGAGATCTTATGATGGGGAAGAGGCCCCGCCGGAGGGTACGCCGGCTAATTATATGGCGACGAATGTTGGGTTGCATACTATATTGTGGATTTCAAATTGGTGTAAGATTACGGAAGGGAATGAGGAACTGACGTTTCCAAAGTATGGGACGTTTAGATTAGAGGTATTACATCAGTTAAAAGCAGTTATGACCTCAATGAGACCTCTGCCTAGACCGACCCAGTTTGAAGCCCTTAATGCATGGATTAGGGCGGCGCACGATAGGAACCAGAACAGGCATCAAGAAAGGGTGAAACGATCGGTAAGAGCAGTGCAGGATGCCAAATGGGATGCGGATGCTAAAAGATGGAGAGTGCATAACCTTGAAGTAAACAAACTGTACCCAGTGATAGAGGTGGCGGGAAACAGGAGCCCATTAGAGGAAGATGATGAGAGCGAGACAGAGGACAGTCTGATAAATAGGTTGCTAACAGATAGGCCACCCCCGTACAATAGAGAGACAGAAAATGCCGAGCCCAGCAGAGAAGGGGGGGCTGGCATAGGGGAGTATAGACCGCTTCCTAGCACAGATTGGGATCCCACTGCAAGTAAAGAATTGCCTCAACCTAGTCCGGTGCAGAAGGTAGTCGGAAGGTTTGTGGTACAAAAGGTGTCAGAAACGGAGCGTGCCACATCCTATGCACTACCAGACGCCCTGCAAGTACCTGTTACTATAGGTCCTATAGTATCGATTTATGACCCAGAGAGAGCCAGAGGGGAGGAACAGGTACAATTGGACAGGGAGAGAGCAGAAATGGCGAGGAGGAACGATACAATCAATTCCCCAAGACAGCTGCCAGGACCAAGGGATTGGAGCACCCCAGTACATACAGCAGTAGATCCCACAGGAGATCAGGGGGGCCCGAGATGGCCGACAGATCTGAGGGGATCAGAGCCGAAATCCTTCCAGGAGCTAAGAGAATACATGAAGGAATGGGATGCGGCAGTAGAGGCTCACAAGAGCCTGATAGCAGCGGAAGCTGAAAGGGAAAGCCAAGATAGCAGGATCCGGACTCACTGCGGGGCTGACGAAAGCAGTCCGGAGTGGGACGGGAAGGGTCAGGAAAGTAGAGGAGACACTCGTCACACCGGGAGTGGAGGTAGACCAGTACTGGAAAACAGGAGCCCTGAGTGTGGGGGGGTGTCCCACCCCGTTCACAGCGAAGGGGATGGGAGAACGCAGGAGTACAGGGACAGCTTTAAGTGCACCCACTATGCATCTGGCAATAGTGGACAAAACGAGAGTTGCGAGAGGGCTCGCCATGACCCCTGTAATCACGGACAAGAACGGAATGCCGGGGACATGGGGAGCCGAGAAGGAGCTTACCAGGTACTGAGTGACACTAGGCAACAAGGGAATAGCGACAGGGTGGAGAACAGCAGAGAATCCTATCATGGGGCTAGGGAAAACAGGCAGAATGGACAAAATGAAATTGGGGGAAACAGGGCGGTGTTTCACCACCCTCCAAGGGAAGATGGCCGAGCATGGGATTTAGAAAGATGGGAACAAGGGAGGATTCTCCCTAACACCCCTGAGCCTAGGCGTATGGGAGAGATATCAATGAACACCCTAAGAAAGACATACTGCGAGCCGAAATAAAAGCAAGGAGACTTGATGTCGCCAGTTTAAAATCAGATCTGGATGACATGGTAGATGGTACTTTGCCTTTGGAGAGAATGGACATGTACGAGCAGGATGAAGTACTGTTCATGGCAAAGGACATCACTCGGAAAGCGAGAGCAGCACGCGAGAAATTAGTCGAACTGGCAGGAAAATACATGGTAGACTTGTCAAGGACTAAAGCATTACAGGGTAACCACAGGCTACATTATTCAGATCAGGACCTAGATGAGAGAAGAACAATAGGATTAAAAACACACATAAGGGAATTGATCACTGGAATAAGGACATGGAGAGCGCTGGATAAATGGGAAGAAAGATGGTCCAAGAAAGGGACCGTCAGGAGAAGCATACTTGGGATGTCCCCAGAGGGAGGGCTGCAAAAGATAGAGGCATACCCTTTGCGTGAGGTTGCAAACGGGAGCTATGTGCATGTGCCCTGGAGTAGGGGGGACTTAGCTGCCTTTACCAATTCCTTCCCTAAATTGAGGGAGAATCCAGTGGAATGGTACAAGCAGGTAGAGAGGTTCGTAAAAATCTCCAAAATACTCTGGGTTGACCTGAACACCCTGTTTGACATTGTGGTGCCAGGAGACTTGTGGTCAGCATGTAAGGTTAGTGCTGAATGGCCCACATCAGAACCAGAGAGAGATGCACGGACTAATGGACCGTCCAAGACAGTAATGACAAAATATGAGAGAGTGATGACTTGGCTGAAGGAAAAGGTACCAATGCAGGACATAGATTGGGTCAAAATAGATCGAACTAGGCAGGAACCCAAGGAGACAGTTCATGAATATTATGAGAGATTGCTGAAGGCGTTTAAACAATATAGCGGGTTGGACGTAATGGATCCTAAAGACATAGGGCAGTTTGTGTCTAAATTTGTTTTGGGCTTAAGACTGGATATTTGTTTAATGATTCAGCAACACTTGATTTGTTGGCAAAATAAACCTTTGGAAGAAATTCTGAGACATGCTAGGTACTGCAGTGATGAGATAGATTCAAAAGCCAAAAAGCTAAAAGAAAAACTGATGGTGGTACAGATGCAGTCAGCCGGTAAGGGTGGACAACAGCAACAGGGAACAGGGACCATGGGCAGGAGACAGAATAACCAGAACAAAGGTAATGAGGAGAACTCCAACTCAAGACCTAGGGTAGACATTGCGACATTGAAAAAGACGACCCGGTGCCATCAATGTAACGAGGTGGGACATTGGAAACGCGAGTGTCCCTACAACGTTGAAATTGGAGAACTAGAGATAGAGGAGGAAGAGGTTCAAAACACTCCAGGAAAAGGGGCAACAGCATACCAAGGAAAGGTGGTCAAAGGGGGGACCCCAGCTCCTCGAGCCCAGTTCCCTCAACCACCCAGAATAAGGACAGGGGGAAAGACCTATAGACAGATGCCTCTTTTCGTAGGAGGAGAAGAGTGTTACTACGTTGATCCCCTAACGGGACAGAGAGTGGAGAGAGAAGACTCTACCCTCGGGGCAGTCTTAGAGGTGGACCAAAGGGGACCATACGTGGAGGCGGAAGTGGCAGGGTGTCCCACGACTTTCTTAGTAGACACAGGGGCCACTCGATCCACGTTAAGATCAGCCGTAGTTCCAGGCCTGCCAATGTCAGGAGAAACGATTCAAGTGGTGGGGGTCGCAAACAGGAGAATGACAAGCCCATTGACCGAACCAGTGCTAGTGAAAATAGGGAAGTACAGCGATGAGCATCAGTTTGTGGTTTGTGATTCTAGCCCTGTATCTCTATTGGGAAGGGATTTATTGTGCAAGTTAAATTGTACAATATACTGCACACCGCAGGGAGTGGAGGTACTGACTAATGATAATGACGCTGACTTTAAGGTCGCAAACTCAAGAACGTGTGTGGAGCTTTATCCCACTTTGACAGTGGATGAGCTCCCATGGGATCTAAGGGAGACCGTGGCACCAGAAGTGTGGTATTTCACTGGGGAAGAGATTGGACTAGTCAAGGGAGTGGACCCAGTGAAAATCATAGTAAAACCGCATGCTGAGTTTCCGAGAACACCCCAATATAAATTGACCCCAGAAACGATTGCAGGTATAAAACCTGTGATCGAGTCCATGATTAAGCAGGGAATACTGAAAGAAATCGTGGGTAGTCCGTGTAACTCCCCGATTATGGGTTTGCAGAAACCAAGTGGGAAATTCAGAATAGTGCAGGACCTTCGAAAAATCAATAACATAGTTGTTTCATGTTGTCCAGTGGTACCGAATCCATCAGTGATATTGTTTCAGATACCGTTCCAAGCCGAATGGTTCACAGTGATAGACCTTTGCCAGGCTTTCTTTTCGATCCCTTTGGACGAGGATAGCCACTTTCTTTTCGCTTTTAAGCTGGAAGGTCGCGTATTAACATGGTGTCGTATCCCACAGGGGTATACAGAGAGCCCATCGATCTTTAACCAGCTTTTGAAGAAAAATCTTGAAAGTCTAGTGCTGCCCCAGAATTCGGTTCTGGTCCAGTACATAGACGACCTACTTGTTGCGTCAGAAACTGAAGAAGCTTGTAAGGAGGACTCCATTGCTTTGCTAAATCACCTAGCTGCAAACGGGCACAAGGTGTCTCCGAGCAAATTGCAGTACTGCCTGACAGAAGTGCAGTATTTGGGGCACAGAATTGAAAAAGGAAAACGGAAGGTGTCACCAGACAGAATAGAGGCGATCATGAAAATGAACGCGCCTAAAACACAGAGAGAGGTCAGGATGTTCCTGGGGATGGTGGGTTATTGCCGACAGTGGATAGCGAATTTTTCACTGAAAGCAAAACTCTTGCAAAAACTGACGCACAAGGAGGTGAGTGATCCGGTACCATGGGACAAGGATTGTTTGATGGCGTTCCTGCAGCTGAGAGAGGACCTGTGTCGTGCTCCTGCTCTGGGAATGCCAGATTACGACAAAACATTCTTGCTTTACTGTTGTGAAAGAGAGGGTTGTGCTTTGTCAGTCCTGGTCCAAATCCATGGGAATGCCCGTAGACCAGTCGCCTATTTTTCGGCTACCTTAGACCCAGTAGCCGCAGCGTTGCCCGGATGTCTCAAATCCGTTGCTGCAACGGGTGTCAGCATTGAGAGGTGCGAAAATATAGTAATGGGACACCAGTTAGAGGTGTATGTGCCACATTCTGTTGAACTGTTGATGACCAGGACCAAAACACAGCATCTGACCAATAGCAGGCTCACGCGCTATGAGCAAGTCATTCTTGCTGCAGACAACGTGACCCTCAAGAGATGCTCTGTTTTGAACCCTGCTACATTGATGCCACTCCCAAGTGACATTGAGGATGATGTATGTACAGATCACGATTGCCTTGATGTGACTGAACTATGCACCAAACCAAGACCCGACATCGTGGATGAGCCACTGACTGACCCTGATGAAGTTTTCTTTGTCGATGGCTCATGTGTAAGAGACGATGTTGGTCAGTTGAGAGCAGCTTATGCTGTTTGTACAATTACTGGAGTTGTGGAAGCCGCATGCCGAGAAGGAGTACTCTCCGCTCAGGTAGCTGAAATTGTTGCATTGACGCGTGCCTGCCTGGCAAGCAACCAAATTCGAGTCACCATATACACCGATAGCCAATATGGTTTCGGGGTAGTTCATGATTACGGGCAATTGTGGTCTCAAAGGGGTTACATGACCTCTTCAGGTTCACCCATTCGAAATGGGGAGTTTGTACGCTTATTGTTGGAAGCCTTGCAATGTCCGGCAGCTATTGCCGTTGTGAAATGTACAGCCCATACCAGAAACACCGACTTTGTGTCACAGGGCAATAGATATGCCGACGAAGTTGCACGTTATTGTGCCGAACAAGGGTACTCTTTCACGGAGGTGGAAGTGGGTGGAATAAATGTAAGGACTGAATTAGCTATGGTATTGGAAACCGTAGATACTTGGAACGAGTTAAAAGTTATACAAGAAAATGCACCCGATTTTGAGAAAAGAACATGGGAAACTGCCGGATGTGTGATGGGCGAAACGAACTTTTGAGTTTCAGCAGATGGAAGGGCAGTGTTGCCAAATGAGTTGGTGAGCCCAATGGCAAGACAAATACATGGTCCAGTACACCTAGGGAGAGACGCTATGTTGAGGGTATTCAGACAAACTTGGTACAACCCCAAGTTTAGAGTAGCAGCAGAAGCAGTGTGCCAGCGTTGTGTGACCTGTCAGCAGCTGAACATAGGAAAAAGAAGACCAGTTGCATTGAGTCACATAGGGAGGTCTGGGGGTCCGTTCAATCGGATGCAACTGGACTTCATTGAAATGCCAAGATGCAACCGCCTTCGATACGTCCTGGTGGTTGTTTGCATATTTTCCAGATGGGTCGAGGCATACCCTACACGCAGGTGTGACACCCTCACAGTAGCCAAGTTATTGCTTAGGGAACTCATCCCGCGCTTCGGGGTACCGGCCTCTTTGGAATCAGATAGGGGAACACATTTCAACAGCGAACTTGTGAAGATGATTTGTGCAGCCCTGAACATAGACCAGAAATTGCATTGTAGCTATCGACCAGAAGCTTCGGGAATTGTGGAGCAGATAAATGGCACCATAAAGTCCC
Organism: Lissotriton vulgaris; assembly: GCF_964263255.1. Lineage (NCBI taxonomy): Eukaryota > Metazoa > Chordata > Amphibia > Caudata > Salamandridae > Lissotriton > Lissotriton vulgaris. Next base: position 37,431 of record NW_028247268.1, read on the forward strand.
GAATTGCCAAAATGTGTTCATCAACGTCTCTGAGTTGGCCTGATGCCCTGCCACTAGTTCTTATGAGCATCCGTAGTACCCCAGACAGAAGAACGGGACTATCACTACACGAGGTGTTAATGGGGAGGGCAATGAGATTGCCATCAGTACCAACTGCAGCATTGTTGAATATCACAGATGATATGATCCTGGACTATTGTAAGGGTCTGTCTGATGCCATTCATTCTGTGTCCCTTCAGGTGCAGGCTGCCGAGGTCCCGTCGTGCCAGGACTTGTGTCATGACCTGTGCCCCGGAGACTGGGTACTGGTCAAAAAGCACGTCAGAAGAAGCTGCCTAGATGTCCGGTGGCGTGGGCCCTACCAGATCATCCTAACATCGAATATTGCTGTGAAAGTGGGAGGGCTGCCCAACTGGATCCACGTGTCCCATACGTGGAGGGTTCCAGCACCTCTGGAAGAAACAGCTCCTCTCTCGGATGTAAGTCCAGCTGTGGACAGAGAAGCCATAGAGGGGGCCAGCCAAGCTGTAGAGGTGCCAGAAGAAGCTGGGAGCGTGTCTGACCAGGCCGAGGACGGTCAGTACAATAGTGAAACCGACGACGCTACAGAAGGAGGAAGTAGCTGGGAGTACGAATCAGACGCTGGCCAAGCTGAAAGTGAGCACGAGCAAAGCAGAAGGTCAAGGAGCAGGAGGGCAAGGCGTGGAGAGGCCAGCTGGCCGCAAAGGAGAAGGTCAAGCCTGAGGTCAACCCCAGAGAGACCCCTTGCTCCAATATCCGAAGACTCAGACCCGGACGAAGGCGCTCTGGGCTCTGAAGCAGCAGATCCAAGAAGGTCAAGGAGAGTACGTGTGCCTAGCAGAAGATACGCCACTCCTGAGTGGACATACCTGGCGACAGATGTCTTGGGAACGAGCTACAGGGAGAATAAGGGCGGTGATAGTGACCAGCACTGAACCCATCATCACAGTAGAAGTACAGCTGTTGGTGCCTGGAGTCGAAACAGAAGGGTCACTAACATTCAAAATCCCCAACCCTCCCTACCTAAGCAAGTTAAAGCACATGTTCTTCACCGAATTACAATTCCCCGACTTCGGAACAACGATAACAAGTCATGAAGAGCACATTCTTCGTTTGGAAATATTGAACTACGCTATCCAAGCCGCTGGTTCAAGCCTCATTGTAGATGCTTAAAGACTTTGTAAATAAACGAGAGTGAGAAAATAACCTAGCGCCTAGTGGAAAGAGAAAACTTAGGGACTTTTCCTTTAAGTTGACGGAGAAGGGCTAGGGTTGTCTGTGTTAAAAGTTCAAAAAGACTTTGCAAAAAAGAGATTGCCAGCTTCCAATTGTGTGGTTCTAGAGACTGAAAGATCAAGAGAGACTGTAAAGGAACTCAAAGAGAAAGAACTTTGTGTTGAATAGGAGAAAGGAATCATACTGTCTGAAGAACATGGAGGCCGGTAATCCGAACCGCAGAGCCAAATGTATAACAGGCACACTAATAGTGGGAGTGATATTTCTTATAGCTTTAGTAGTTACTGTATCATATGTGATGGGACACGAGAGTGAGGCAAGGGTACCAGACGCAAATTCTGTAGTGACACCAAAACCCACTGCTGCTGGTAAGAAAGGGGAAACCATACAGGAGAAAGCGTTATTAGCAGCAGAAACCAGTAGGTTACATATGGATGAGTCCCAGGGCGACTATAGGTCAAATGCTTATGCCAAACTATTATATGAATATGTTGATGCCATGGAGGTCAAGGACTGTTATGTGTGTATGCAACTGCCTGCGTCTGTGGATGAAGGCATTAGATATCATCACCTCCCTCTGACTTATGGCATTACATGTAGCTTATTGCTTAGCATATTTTACGGACGAGATAGTTTTGAATACTACTTTTCTAATTATGATTCAGTGTTACCAGAAGTCCCAAATTATAAACAAATGAATAAATGGGACTACTATAAGAGTGAAGACAGATTGGCGAAGTTCTTCATTCCTTGGGATACTTTAGATACTTCACATGCCCGCAGACATAACCTGACTTGCAAAGTGTCAGAAGTCGAGAAGAAGTTTATAGGGCAAGTGGATGATCGTTACAGAAGGCAAAAGATTCTGAAAAAATCAGGACAGTGGAAGACAGATTGGACCGAGGAGGAGAAAGCACACAAAAGGAAGGGTAGTAGTGGTCCAATAGCTTTGGATCGAACACAGAAAGGGAAGTTATGCCTTCACAGAAGTCAAACGTACTACGAAAATGTATTCGTAGGGGAGGTCAGTTGTGAACATGCTTTTAGATTAGAATATTACACAAAGGACTTCTTGAAAGGAATGCAAGTGATTCCAAATGTATATTTTGTATGTGGAAGAAATGCCTACGTGAGACTACCTGATAACTGGTACGGATCATGTTATTTGGCAATTGTCTTCCCCAAAATATATCATGCCCAAGACTTAGAGATCATAGAGGGCAAGGTCTCAACGAGAGGGAGAAGAGACCTAGGGGATGCCGAAATAGTTGGAGATGTATTTGGCGCTGCATTTCCTCTTTTAGGACTGATCCTCAATGATGTCAAAATTAGGAGACTGGCAAAAGTCGTAGACAGATTGTCTGCCAGTACTGCTAGATCCTTAATGCTGGTGGAAGGAGAGATGCAGTCGATAAGGGCCATGGTGCTTCAGAACCGTCTTGCGTTAGACGTTCTGCTAGCCAAAGAGGGCGGAGTCTGTAAGGCTTTGAGGGTCCAGGAATGCTGCACTTACATTCCAGACAATTCAAAACCTCTTGAGAAAGTCATTATGAACATAACTAACATTCACAAAGAGATCGAAGACCTAACTAAAGTAAATGTTTGGGAAAAAGTGGGTCATGGAATGGGTGAAGTTGGAGGTTGGTTCGCCAACATAGGGAAGAGCTTTGTATGGTACATACTGAAGCCTATCATCATAATAGTGATCTGTGTGATCATATTGTGGGGATTGGTGAGGTCGTACCAATGGTACAGATCAAATAGGTTGGAGAGATCCAGGAGAGAACAGGAACGGAGATTAGCTGCAATGCAGGACAATCAGTACAGGAGTCTGAGGGCTCTAGAAATGCTGAAACGAGGGGGGATTGCAACTAGTTCAGTTTAAATTTTGATGATGACCACGAGAGGTCATCAAAGGGGGGAACTGAGAGAGCGCAAACTGAACAAAATGCATGAGTGCACCATAAGTACAAGTCGGTCGCACAACCATAATAGAAGTGCTTGTAAGTGTTGAAAATACATTCACCTATATTTAGACTTGTGTAAGTTAACATAGAAATTTTGTATAGAAGTGGGACTGACGCAGAAATGTGTGGAAAATATTTAGTCTTATTAGACGTGATTAATCATGATCCATGTTATGTAGCTGCTAACGGAGGAATGTCATGCTGTAAAGCATAGAAGGGAACAGGCCTCATGGCCTGGGCAGAGAGGATTGGAAATGTACACTTATACATGACATGGATTGCACTAATGTTATTTAGTAATTCTGTTTATTCGTTAGATTTATATTCTATAGAAGTGTTTCTCATAATCAAACAATAAGGTGTTAACATGTTATTTTAATTCACGAAAGGATTTGCAGAGAATAAAACCTCTGCGAGAATGGTTGTAGGCCTGAAGAGATAAAAAGGTTTTTCTGATTTGCACGTGCTGGTACATGCCGAGTTGTGTCGAGAAATAAGTTGCAAACTTCTGTTAGAAGTCTATGAGAATTGGGATCCAAGTTGCGGATGTCTGTCTGCAGGTGCGAGGGGGGTTCCAATTAAAGGTTTGATGAATAGAGCTCTGTTCAAGGAGACTGGTACAGACATGGAGGAGGATTCAGGAATGTTTGGGGGTATCCGCGAGCTGGAGAAGAAGCCTGGGAAGCAAGGTCAATGCTAAACACGAGGCCCAAAGGAAGATCATCATGGAAAAAGCCAGAACCGACACCACGTGAGGGGCGTCTCTTGAGGGGCGTTTCAACTGTAATTGTGATTTTGTATTAGGGACAGCACCCCAGGGTGGAGAGAGAGCAGATGCCTGAGGACCTTTCAGAGAGCGGATGGGTAGGCAGAGAGGGGTCATGACTGGAGATCATAGGTTTTCACCTAAAGACTAAGAGTGGGTGAACTTCTTAGGAAGTCATTCACAGCTGACACCTTTGATAGGTTGGGATTTTGTTAAGTAGGGATACCATCCAGTACAGAGTAGGGACAGCCTAACCTGATACCTTCCTTCCTTTGTAAATGACGGATAGATTACAATTTGTGTCTATTCTTGCAACCCTGATGATTCTGGAATTAGTTTTGGTGATCTTCTTTGGCCGCCTGAGAGCTTTTAGAGAACATATGTTTGTATTAGTGCCCATATATCTTTTGAATCTCGTTTTGAGATGCCTGTGTTTGCAGTTATCATTGACTCTTTAATAAACCTCTGAAACTTAGAAGTAGTATGTGGTTTTTCAGAGTCGAGCCCATTATTGGTCAAACTAACCTGGTATTGGATGCACTTTCTTTCCTCAATGACAGGCAATAAAGATTCAGTCGACCTGAACGGGGTTTAGATCTGGAGTGGTAAACTAGAGATCAAAAATCCCGCCCTCCCACATGCATGGTAGAGAGCTAGTACCTCCCATTTAGATAGAAACTTATTTATCCGCCTGTACACACATCTCATGCGTAACACTGCACTGCACATATATTTCATATGTGAGCTTTGCCTGTCAGTGACTACTTCCATTGTGCAGTGTTACCACTGGGTACATTTTTCATCGCAGTGTGTGTGTACCCTCGCTTATAAGATAGTTGTCACTGTGTGCAAGTTGTATGTGTATGTCTGTGAGCCTGTCATTGAGTCTGCCCTATTTTCAGGGTTCAGGTGGTTGTACAAACATATCACATTCAGTGCACAGCATTGACTTTACCAGGTCTCCTCTCAATGTGCCTGATTGTACACTCATTTCGTGTATAGGTCCTGACATCACTATTATTGACACGTCAGTGAGCATGCTCTCAGTGCAAGATTGTACACACATCGCACATGCACCACCTTTGGGGTGCTACGGCTGTACAGGTTTCCGGTTACCATATATGGAGTGTGCCACTTCTGACGTGCCTCACGCGTG